>NC_041065.1:3907654-4180154 GCF_900634775.1 Gouania willdenowi
AAAAAAGTACTGCTGCTAAAGAGGAAGGGGAGTCATTTAGATTTTCCATCTTAGCCCATTCAGCCCCCTCTGTGTGGAACCAAAAAGACATAGAGCGAATGTTACCAGACCAGTAATAGAGGCGAAAGCAAGGCAATCCCATACCCCCAAATGTTTTAGGTCTCTGTAGAAATGTTTTTTTAATTCTTGGAGGTTTCTTATTCCAGATAAATTTAGATATGGCTGCATCTAATTTGTCAAAAAATGATTTGTTAATAAAAATAGGGATACACTGAAAGAGAAATAAATATCTTGGTAAAATAGTCATTCTCACAATATTAATTCGACCCGCAAGGGAGATTGGAAGATTAGCCCACTTGTCAAAGTTACATATTGTATGGTCATACAGCTTCAAAAAATTATGTTTAAATAGGTCAGGATGATTTTCAGTAATATTTATCCCTAGATATTTAAATCGGTCTGATATTTTAAATGGCAGGGAGTTGAGAGTATGTATGTTCTGTTTGGCTTTTAAGTTAATTGGGAACAGTGTACTCTTTGAGAAGTTGATCTTGTATCCGGATATTGTGCCAAAGTTTTCCAAAATTGACAATATACCAGGCATCGATTTCGCAGGGTTAGAGATGAACAAGAGTAAATCGTCTGCGTATAAGGCTACTTTGTGCTCCGATCCTGCTCTCTCAATACCTTTATAATCTTTCTCTGTACGTAGAGAGATAGCGAGGGGTTCAATGGCAAGTGCAAATAGCAGTGGTGAAAGGGGACACCCCTGCCTTGTAGAGCGACCAAGTGGAAAGTAGTTTGAATTGATATTATTCGTTTTTACGGAAGCCTGAGGCTGAGCATACAATAATTTAACTAGGGAGATGAATTTTGAGCCAATTCCAAACTTATGTTTGTTTTACTCTTTCAATGTTTATGTTATCAATGGATAATTGAACAATATTGTCATGTTTCCGATTTCCAAATAACATAAATTTTGTCTTTTTTAAGTTCAGTGATAACTTGTTTTCATTAAACCAGCATATTAGCTTATTCATTTCCTCAGTTATCTGTACCAAAAGTTGCTCCACGTTATTTCCTGAACAAGTAATCGTCGTCAGCACAAATTTCATTTTATTGATATTTTGATTATGTCATTTATGTACATGTTTAATAGAGTAGGCCCCAGTATCGACCCTTGAGGAACACCACATTTTATAATTTTGTGCTCTGATTTATATTTCTCAATTTGAACAAACTGGGGTCCCTCATTCAAGTAGCTCCATAACCATTGTTTAGCTACACCTCTAATGCCATAGTTTTCCAGTTTATTAATCAGTATTTGAAGGTCAATCGTGTCAAAAGCTTTTTGTAAATCAATAAATATTCCGAGTGCAACATTTTTTATTTCTATACAATTTGTAATTTCCTCTATTAAGTCAATAAAGGTCAGAGATGGTGAACTGTTTTGTCTAAATCCATACTGGCAGTCAGATAATAAATTATGTTTTTCAATAAAGTTTCAAAGTTTTGTATCAAATATTTTTTCTAATATTTTGGAGAACTGTGGCAGTAGATATACAGGGCGGTAGTTGGTAAAGACGCGTTTGTCACCCGCTTTGTGCTATTTTCATTTTTGAGGGAAATTGGCCACTCTGAAGAGATAGGTTGCAGATAAATGTAAATGGTTGAATAATTTCTTCTGCTACACTCCGAACAGTCATCATATCAATGTCATTAACATCCTTTGATGTCTTGTTCTTACTTTTCCTTATGACGTCTAGAACCTCCACCTCAGTAACAGGGGCGAGAAACATTGATTTGGAATTAATTTCTATTAAGTTTTTCGTTGGTACATTGCTAACGGGACCAGCTGCATCTGATAATCTGCTGAGTATAAAGGTGGAGGCTTTGCTGCAGTTCAGGGCTGGGACAATACTTTTGCTGTGACTATGGTTCTGCTTCTACTTGTGATGTAGGCTCGGTTACATGCCAGTAATCCCTGGATCTACAGCAAGATTTTTGCCTTGTGGAGATTCTTGTTTACCTTTGCTTCTTGGTTTCGCTTTTTGTGTTTTTGTTTACATCTGCCTCCCTGGACTGACCATGCCTGTGGTAACAATAAATACCTGCATTTGGGTCTGCACCCCCACATGCCATTGACAAAATCGATGTGCAAAGAAAACGTAATTATTATTTTTTAATTTCAACGATATAAATTCTAACTTCATTTATTCGTTTTTTATTGCTTATATGCTTTTCTTCTTGCACCAAACAACACTATAAGTAATTAACAAGTATTTCTAAAGGGCAAATACATTGCAGTTCATAAAAATAATAATAAAAAAAGGCTTCAGTATCGCAATATTACCTAGAATAGTAATACTTTGTCTGGTTACTCATTTTGGTATCGTGACAACTCTCTACAACCTGGATGCTGCACTTTTATCATTGAAGGACAGGTTACACACGGCTGCTTCACGCCGAGAGCTAACAGAAAAACAACACTTCCCACAATGTAAACAGACCTGTTACGCCTCTACCTCCCACCATTTCTTTAAAACGAGAAGCCACGCCGATCAACGAACGTGCGTCATATCCTGACCAAAGTCCATAGTTTTTGCCAAAAGGTATAAAATTGCTCAAAAATGTCCTTTTAAGGTGTTTTTTTTTTAAATAAAGAGATTCACATATTTTGTTGTTTGGTAATACATTAAACACATTTTATGTTATATACATTTCCAATACAGGTACTCTTTCAACGGCTTCCAGAGGACGCCACAAGGATGCTACTGCTTTCTTCTGAAGCTTTGTGAGCACCTGCGGAAGCACAGCGAGGGCATGTGGCTGTTCACGCCACCGCGGCTTCACACTGGTGGCTTTGCTGCAGTGAAGCGGGAGCTCATGGCTGACTAACGAGAGACTTCACGCACACGGAATTCCGAGACAGACATCCGAGACAGACATCCTCCAGCCTGTTTGGAAGCGCAAGACAAGGAAAACAAACACGCAGATGGGGATTTATTGAGGCCAAAAAAGTTAAAGTACAATATTTTTTTTTAAATCCCTCAGTTAATGGATTATCGCCCCAGGCCTACCGTGTGCCTCTGACTAGTCAGCAAGGCATGCAAAGCACTGCAATAAAATGATGCTGCCTGTGTCCGTCATCTTGTTGACTCAACAACTAGTGAGTGAGTGTAGGGCGTTTGTACTCAGAGGGATGTGAAGCGGAGTTTGTAAGAGAGCGAAGATAGGGGAGAAGTAGCCAAACTAAAATTAGTTAAAATATAATTTAAACCATTATTTTGTCATTTTCTACATCGCATAAGATAAAAATCTTGATACATAGCAAATCTCAATTATTAGGACTAGTACAGCACACTGACGCCTACCTTGTCGAAGACTCGGAATGCCTCCCTGATCTCCTCCTCACTGTCAGTATCTTTCATCTTTCTTGCCATCATAGTCAAGAACTCAGGGAAGTCAATGGTCCCGTTGCCTGGCAGAGACAAGGCCAGACAATGAAAAAAACAATGAGTAATGAGTAAACACAAAGTAATTTGTGCAATGGTGTCCGAAACTGCTGGTACTTTAAGTGCATACCATCTGCATCCACTTCGTTGATCATGTCCTGGAGTTCAGCCTCCGTAGGGTTCTGACCCAGAGACCTCATAACAGTGCCAAGCTCCTTGGTAGTGATGGTCCCATCTCCGTCTTTGTCGAACAGGGAGAAGGCCTCCTTAAACTCTGGAGAGCCACAAATAGTGGACAGGGAAGACTGATTACTATCAACAGCAGAGAACAGTCCTTCCATTTTTGTCAAGTGCTTCAAATACTGTCCGTGTTTAATTAAAAATTAACTTACCAGCAATCTGCTCCTCTGTTAGCTGATCAGCCTAGAAACAATAAGGATCATAAAGCAGACCAAAGCATCAGCACAGTTTCCTATATTACAGGGGAGACATCTGAGTAAAGTTGAGAATAAAACCGTGAGGTTGTATGGATTAAAACAAATGAAAAGGCTGCTTCAAAAAGTTCAATTTTTTTATTGTGTTAAATTTGTAAAGGTTTGACAACAACAACAAAAAAACATCAGCAACAATCCCAGAATTGATGACAGTGCTAAGAATCACTTCAGAAATGGTATTTATGATCCACCTTAAAATGACCAAACTGGATATCTGTCAGGTCGGCCACCAGCTTAGCTGCTTTTGGTTCTGGTCTTTTGGCCTCCCTGCTTCTCCCTCCATCCAGCCTCAGAGCTGCTCTTCGTTGCTTCATCTCAACACCTTTTCCTCCTCCACTTGATCCAGCTTTGCTGCTGAGAACGTCTACTGTCCCACGGACCATCACCAGGCCTTCTGCAAGACACTCTGCTCTCTTACTGTTCTGTACGCTCTGCTTTTTGACCTCCAACAGCTCCGCTTTGGTTTTCTGTAGGCTGTTCCTCAGGTCCTGCATCTCTCTGAACAGATTATCCATGCGGCTGGAGGAGGTGTCCATAAGCATCTGCAGGAATACTCTATAATTCCTCTCTTGCTGCTGGATGAGTTCCGTGTAGTAGTGCTGCTGCTCGCTTAAAATGTCATAGATGTCAGAGAAGCTCACCAGCTCCCCATCAGAGGGGTACATAGCGATGTTCTTAGGCAACATGACACCTTGATGACAAAATGGGCAGAAATTTTGCGTTAAAGTGGGAGGAATGGGTGGATGAAAAAAATAATGATTAGACATCTATCACTTCCTCCTGCTCAGAAAAAAAAAAAAAACCCAAAATGACGGAACAAGAGTAGAAAAAGTTTGCCCATCTCTCAGAGAAGTAACATTTTTTCTGATTCAGTCTTGATGGAAAAAGGCTCAGGTCATCAGTTTGCCAGTTGATTTCTGGATGATTACAAAAAGAGTCCTTTACTTATCCAAGCTAAATGAAAGAGAGGTTTTCACACGTTCCAAGGAAAAGCCAGGGGCAACGCTGACCAATAAGCACCGCCAATCCTCATTGGAGGAAGATCTAATGTTGGTGTTAATTATCCTTTTGTGCGTTCATCGATTTCTTTGTTAGCCTAAATGCAGTCTCTTTTGGATTCTTGCAGTACTCCGAGTGGACAAGACCAACCCACAGTCCTTTCACAGCTCCAAGTGACTAAGTAGGTGACACCCTAGAAGACCCTTTGGCTCCAACAGGCACACAGTTAGGATGCATGGCCCAGTGAGGTGTCCACCTCCTGCTGATACTAAATAGTTTAAAAGCCTTTAAACAAATTAGGGCTTGGGGGCTCAGCCCTGGGGATGCCAGTCCAACATGTCAGGAAAATATATTCAAGGTGTGAGAGAGTGACAAAGTCAGGGAGACCCGGGGGAGGTCACAGGAGAGTGCAAGTGTGATGATTGTGCTAATCTGTCATCTGTATGCTACAGTTACAGCTCCTGGGGATATATCTGTTACA
The DNA here is from genome assembly GCF_900634775.1 of Gouania willdenowi. Lineage (NCBI taxonomy): Eukaryota > Metazoa > Chordata > Actinopteri > Blenniiformes > Gobiesocidae > Gouania > Gouania willdenowi. Next base: position 3,913,084 of record NC_041065.1, read on the forward strand.
CAGTCATCTGATCTGACCTTGCAGAAAGCATTGTGGATCCCATCAGAAAAGACTTTTCACCTTCTGTGACACAAACACTTTTTAATTGCATGCTTCTGCTTTAAGCATGTGGATCGATAGAAATCGGAATCTAGATAGAAACGTGCGCGATGCGAGTGCATCGATTCATTCAGTGTGCATCGATACAATTTACGGGTTCACTGCGTGCCTGCATCGGTAAAATCCATGTTGCATCGACTTTTTCATCCATCCATCTATTTTCTGACCCACTTTTTCCTGTTTTCAGGTTTGCGGGGCGATTTTTTCACGTTTTATTTCATTCTGTCCTGTGTTTCCAAGGCACATTGATTGCACCATCACTGCTTCGCGTTTTCTTTTGAACACAGACTTTGTATTTGTACCGCAACAAAGTTACAACATGGAGGTCCGCAAGATCAGCAGCAAACAGCTAAATTAGATTTATTATAATGCACCTAATTTATTCTTATCAGGCGTAGAAAGAAGGCAAACTTGATTTGTATCAATACGGCCGCCACTGCTCCCCCTACCTGTGATAAGGACATAATCTATTCTTATGGACATTGAATATGACTCCGTTTACAGCAGTTGTGATTCATGCCAAATACTAGTTTACATCTTTCTTTATACAAGCAGTTGTGAAAGACCAAATTATGAAAGGCTATTATTATTTGTATTTAGGGCTGGGCTGATAAAGAAATCAGATAACTACATGTTCTATAATATATGACATTACAATAAAAAAAAATAAACTCTTCCCTTAGCATCTCATCATAGTGTGAAGAAAAATTGAACATGCCTGTGGATTTTGCAAAATAAAAATCGTTTTCATCTACAAATTCGATTAATAGATTTTTTGCCCAGGCCTATTGCTATTATTCAAATCAGAAATCTTAATGCTTCCTGCTCCTCACCAAGCTGATGTCTCTTTAAGCCCCAACACATTTCAACGCAAAGGTATTCACATCCGTGCACATGCATGTAAAATAATCCATTGCGAGTTATAAACATGAAGAGCAGCTTCATGTGCGCTATATGCTTTGTCTGATTGAAGCTCTGTTTATATTGGAGGTGCATACAAGCAACATCGAGGGCAGCACAGTGACTGTAGGGGTCCTCTGTGTCCTCAGATAAAGACGGGAAAATCCGAGCAAATTGCCTGTATTTATGTATGTGTTTCTGGGTTATTCAAATTTAAAAAAAGAATTAAAGCAACCCGTGCACACCTGGAAGTCCCTTTTGCGTCCAAGTGTGCAACAATTAATATGACGGTACCGATTAAAAAAACAAAAAAACAACTGAAAATCCGCCCTACAGTGCTGAAAGCGCTGGCGAGAACCCTGTAGCCTAATACCTGAAAAGGTCATATTAGCATCTGTGTGGCAGACAGGAATATGGACATTATACTATTGAAAAAGTCACTTTAAGTCACTCATTGAGAGTGATGTTGTCTTACTGTTTAAGTTGTGACAGTGTGATAAAACAGGTTCCAAATTTGAGGAACCTGTTCCTGTTCCTTATGTTGAATCTGGTTCCAAATCCCAATGCTTCTCCTGAGAAGGCCTGGTTTTTTTTTGTGCTTTGTTTTCATTAAAACTTTTAAATGAACAGTTCTAAGGCTGCAATGATTAGTCGACATATTCGATAATGTCGACTACAAAAATGTGTCAACGCAAATTTTATAATAGGGCTGCACGATTGACAAAAAATCTAATTGCGATTTTTCTGACAGATATTGCGATTCGATTCGAAAATAGTTTTCAGGAAATTTGTTTTGAACTCATTTAAGGAAACAAAATAAATACTAATTAATAAAAAACCATAATTAAACAAAAATGTATGTCAAAAATAAAGTAAGATACAATTAAAAGGTAGATATAAATTGTACTGTGAGGAAACAAAATATATACTAACAAAAAGAAAAATATAAATAAACAAAAATGTCAAAAATAAAAATGTAATTTTAAATAATGAGTAAGATACAATTGAAAGGTAGATATAAGTTGTACTGACATGGATTGTTCTGCTCCTTTTTAATTATTCATATCATATATGTATGAGAGCAGCATTAATGTCACCCAATTCCCCTTCAGATATCAATGGGCTACTGAATCTGATAAGGTTTATTGATTACGTTTTGATCAACTTAATTTTAATTAACCTAATTCAAATGATCCTGATGATATCATTCCAGACCATAATGATTAAACAAAAATAAATGGACAAAGTATCAGAAGTTATCAGTAATTTACGATGTTTCAGACTCTACAAACCCTGGTATCGTAGGTCTCAACAACAGAACAACTTTATCCACAGCTCTTCTGTAGCTCTGATGAGATGTTTAAACAATCTGAGCAGGTGAAGCTGATTAAAGCTGACTCATGTTCTCACAGAGCGCAGCAGCGCTACGTGAGAAACGGACGGAGCTCCACAGACGCATTAAAGATAAGCGGGCACTGGTCGGCTCAGATTTAGAAGTCAGTGATGATTTGCATAGTTTTTTGACAGTTTAGAGAGGGTTTAGTGGGATTTTTAGACTGTTTGAAGCAGCCAGGATGGTAGAGGGGCAGGCGGTGTACCATAATAAGCGCTCCCCAAAACATTTCCCCATAAAAAACGTCCTTTTCCTTACGGTGACGGTGTTTCAACCAGATTCTATCAATTTCCGTATTCAACGGTAGATTCTGTATTCATTGGTTGATTCTGTGATTCTGTTAACATGAATTTCATAGGGCCCTAGTGTAGTGGTTTTTAGCGCACTCACTGAGACTTGCTGCAGCACATACAAGCTTGTGTCCTGTTACCATCTCTGATTGGCCAACAGCCCAGGAAGGCGGTTTTCTGCATTTCTGATTGGTGAACATTTATATCACTCAAATGATGAAGACTGAAGAAAAAACCTCAGCATCTGAGGTTATCGCAGTAGTGAAAACCTTAATATCAATGCGATTAAGGTTAATCGTTCAGCCTTATTATATAGCGTTGACACGTCATTTAATATTGTAAATTAATGATAAAATCCAGCCTGCGGCCGCTTCCTCCTTTCTTTCTGCTGCAGTACCTCACATTGACTGCTAGGGGCAGTGCACCACCAACTTTGTGCAAGTAAACAGCAAAGTAGAATGGCGCAAAGAGGAAAAAACTGAAGAAGCTTAACGCAACCTAAAGTTTCTAAAGCTTCAGAACTTTATTATCATTAAAGCACGACAAAGATCCACGGACATCCGAAACAGAATCAGCGGAGTCCCGGTTTGTGCACGGACCGAGAGAGGAGTGATAACACTACCAATGATATTTCCCCAATCTTTCATTGCTAATCACATGCAAATGCGTTTGTTAGTCGACAGTCTGTGATGCAAGTAGGGCTGTAGTCAACCAAGGAAATGGTTGGTCGACCAAGACTACGGCACACGTAGCAATTTGTCGACCCAAAAAAAAAAAAAAAAAAAAAAAAAAGGTGCTGTGCTGCAGCTGTCAGTGCGCTGTCCTCTGATCGGAGCAGAGGGACAGAATTAAGACACGCTTGAAGCATCCACTGTTGAATCAATCAATCAATCAATCAATCAATCTTTATTTGTATAGCGCCAAATCATAACCAATGGTATCTCAAGGCACTTTACAGTAGAGCAGTCTTAAGGACGGACTCTTCATTTTATGGATACACACATATGCATATATACGTATATACACATACATAAGTATCCCACACCCAACATGAATTCATCATGGCGGCAAGGAAAACCTTCTGTTAAGCAGCAGGAACCTTGTGTGGATCCCATTCCTATGATGAACAGCCATCCACGTTATGCTGTGTTGGGTGTGTGCAGAGAAAAGGGTGGAGACAGAGCCGCTGAGTCTCTGTAACTCCACACTGAGGATCCCACGGACCTGCAAGACAAAAGCCAGAAGGAGTACAGGAGCAAACACACAAGGGAGTAAGCAGACATAGAGGGAGTGTTTGAAAGAGGAATGGGACCCTCTCCGGTCCCTCTCTAACCTAAATGACCTCTCTCTTAACGCCCTCTCCAACCTCTCTCCAACCGAGCATGCCAGACCCCCCCCCCCGGCAGTCTATGCCTATTGCATCTTAATTATGAGCTATGAGCTGGTTCCTAACTAAAAGCTTTATCAAAGAGGAATGTTTTGAGCCTAACCTTAAAGGTAGAGAGGGTGTCTGCCCCCCGAACCGTGGTTGGTAGATGGTTCCAGAGAAGTGGGGCCTGATAACTGAAAGCTCTTCCTCCTATACTACTTTTAGAGATGAATGGAACAACGAGTAGTCCAGCATTTTGAGAGCGTAGTGTTCTGGGGGGATTGTATGGCACTACAAGCTCCTTGAGATAGACTGGTGCCTGTCCATTTAGGGCTTTATAAGTGAGAAGAAGAATCTTGAATTCTATTCTATATTTTATGGGAAGCCAATGCAGAGAGGCTAATACAGGAGTAATGTGATCTCTTCTCCTAGTTTTAGTCAGTACACGTGCTGCAGCATTTTGAACCAGCTGAAGTGTCTTAAGCGACTTGCTCGGGCAGCCTGCTAAAAGAGAATTACAATAATCCAGTCTAGAGGTAACAAAAGCATGGACTAGTTTTTCGGCGTCGCCCTGAGACAGGATAGATCTGATTTTAGCAATGTTACGGAGATGAAAGAAGGCAGTTCTTGAAGTTTGTTTTATGTGAGAGTTGAAGGATAAGTCCTGATCAAATAGAACCCCAAGGTTTCTAACAGTTGTGCTTTGTGCCAGAGTAATGCCATCTAGGGCAGTTAGGCTAGCATAGGTTTCTCTAAGGTGTCGCGGGCCCAGTACAATGAGCTCAGTCTTGTCTGAGTTGAGAAGAAGAAAATTTTGGTCCATCCAGGCCCTAATGTCCTTTAGACAGGCCTCAAGTTTAGATAGCTGATTTGTCTCACCTGACTTCATTGATACATACAGTTGGGTATCATCAGCATAGCAGTGGAAGTTAACAGAGTATTTTCTCATAACATTACCAAGGGGGATCATATAGATACAGAAGAGGATTGGACCTAGCACAGAGCCCTGAGGAACCCCGTAGCTTACTTTAGTGTACACAGAAGACTTATTATTCACGTGTACAAACTGGTACCTATCAGATAGGTAGGACTTAAACCAGTTTAGGGCAGTCCCTGTGATTCCAAGTAATTTCTCTAATCTCTCTAGTAGAATATAGTGATCTATAGTGTCAAAAGCTGCACTAAGATCTAATAAAACCAGCACTGAGAGTCGTCCTTCATCTGAAGCCCAGAGTAGATCATTAGTTACTTTAACTAAAGCAGTCTCTGTGCTGTGTTGAGCTCTAAAGCCTGACTGGAAGTCCTCGAACAGGCTGTTGTTTTGAAGAAATTCACAGAGCTGAGCTGCCACAACTTTCTCAAGAATCTTTGAAATAAAAGGAAGATTAGATATAGGCCTGTAGTTTGCTAAAGTGCTGGAATCAAGAGTAGGTTTTTTGAGAAGGGGTTTGATTACAGCTACTTTAAAGGACTGTGGCACGTAGCCTATTGATAGGGATATATTTATTGTCTCCAACAAAGATGGGCAGACTAGGGGAACAACTTCTTTAAACAGCTTAGTTGGGATCGGATCTGAAAGGCAGGTCGATGGTTTGGAGGATGAAATAATAGAGTTAAGTTCCTGAAGTCCTATATGTGTGAAACAGTTTAGGTTAGGCCTATTTACATTTAATGGTACAGCAGGCCCAGGTGAAGGCAGGGAGTGGCTAATTTTATCTCTAATCTTGTGAATTTTATCGTTAAAAAATGTCATAAAGTCCTCACAGCTGAGGGCTAGAGGAATCATGGGCTCAATAGAGCTCTGACTTTGTGTTAGCCTGGCTACAGTGCTGAAAAGGTACCTCGGATTATTTTTATTTTCTTCAATTAGTGAGGAGTAGTATGTAGATCGACTATGTCGTAAGGCTGTCATGTATTTACTATGGCTTTCTTGCCAAAGTATTCGTGACTCCTCTGTTTTATTGGAGCGCCACATTCTCTCTAATTTACGGGTTGTCTGTTTGAGTGTGTGAGTTTCAGAGCTAAACCACGGAGCTTTCCTCTGACGTTTAATAGTTTTTTCCCTCAATGGGGCAATTGAGTCCAAGGTGGATTTTAGTAGACTAGCAGAGCTATCGACAAGCAGATCCAGTTGAGAGGGGTTATAATTAATATCATAGTTATTTATTGGATGGTGCACTGAGTTTAAGGCAGCAGGAATGGCCTCTTTAAATTTAGCCACAGCACTGTTGGATAGATTTCTACTTGTAACTATTTTATTGCACAGTGCGAGATCCTCTAGGATAATTGAATCAATCCTTTTTCTTCACAAGAACATGGATTATGTAAATAGAGCTATCTCTAGCGTGCGCTGCGCTCCTGTGTGTATTTGATGTGCACTTGTTTCCCCGTGCGCTGATCTGATGATGACAAACAGTTGTCTGTTAAGCAGTCTTACCACTAAAACAAACGTAAATATGACATTTGTATGAGGAAAAAAAAAAGGTTTTAATTGTAAGTTTTGAGTCGGACATGGATATAAATACCTAATGTATGTCAGACCCGTCGGTTTCAGTTTTGAGTTCGGGCCAAAGCTTGAATAAGGTTCATATCATAAATGGTCTGTGTTTAACCACCAAAATCCAAAACAAAATAATTGTCTCTTTTTCCTCATCCTCCACCTGCTCATCCCTGGCTCCGCTGCACAAAAACTCTGAGACAAACGTGACAATGCTCACGTGGGTCAGATTGTAGCCACAAACCATTTACACTGTAGTCTGATACAGGTCACATTTTAAATGGTAATGTGAACGGGTGAACATGAAAAAATCAGAAATGAGCAATAAGGCCGCTTTGGAGAAGATGCGTTTGGCGGGCATGGATGGTAGGGACGCAGAGGAATCGCTTCGCAGCCAGAAGGAGCCTGGGGTATCTGTTCTGATTTTGTTTCCACACACTAGTGGCCCTGTAGTCACATTTGCTTCTGTCTTGAATGTAATCCTTCATTTTGTCGAAACTGGATCCTCTTTGCACAGCAGGATGACCCCCAATTTCCACTGGATGCGGCCCCGCTGCGTTACGTCACCGCCGCTGTTAAGGTTTTTCCACATTAGTCAATGTGTTAATTTCCAACCTTCTTCTCTTTCGTTAGGAACACTGACCTGTTTATTGTTGTGTTTGTAACACATATTTAACTGCGTTCTCGCGCGATTATATAAATATCGTGAGAACTGCTCTGTCTCGTGACGTCACAGTCGCTCAACCGGAGAGCACCGCGGCGGACTCAAAAAGCAACTGGTGTGAATTACCGGACGGCGGACAGCGGTGAAATATCGGATCTGTGCCGTGGCGCAGCGGAGACGTATCCAGTGGAAACCCCGGGTTAGTGTGATGAGTCAGGTTGATGCTGCTGTCTGCTATGCATGTGGACTGAGCACATGCGGCGTTGCGTCATATACTTAATTGACAGCGGCGAGAGTTAACAGGTAAAAAAGCTTGTCTACTTACAAACTATATCAGTAGACTACATTGTTCAAATCGTACAAATGTCACCCATTGTAATTTTATTATTTTGCAAATAATTAATAACTTTTAATGCTGAGATTGAAAGTCAAAGTCCCTGCATATTTAATAAGTCTGGTCGACCAATCTTGGTTGACCACGACGGCATCAACCAATTAGTCGACTAAACGACTCAAGTTGGCAGCCCTAGATTCAATAAGTATTAATTAATAATAGGTATTAAGTTTGTGTGTATGTCTGAAAGCATGATTAGCTCTGTACTCAATAAGTTAGTGACGTACCTGCTTTGAAATATTTTTTTCTGCCTTCTGCTGATACTAGTGTCTATTCTGTACAGTAAACCTCTAATTTATTATCAACTATGTGATTTGGATAACATTAATTAGACATTTCTTAACTTGTAAGGATTTTTTCAAACAAGATATTATTATTTATTCTTTTATTTTATGGACTTGATTTAAAGGTATTGTGGATGATGTTATTTTGGCTTCAACTTCCGGGTGGATCATCTTAACTATTGGTCCTCTAATTGTCAATCATTCTGATGATATGTTTAAGTAAGGTCGTCGTACATGCTTGTGCCCGGTGCGCATCGGGTCCTTTGAAAATGGAGTTTCACTTACTGGTGGCGAGTCTGACATAGTGGGAAAAGTGCAAATCTTCTTTTGGAAGGCAAGTCTGTCTGAGCGATGCCGACTCCAACTTGTAAACAGAGCTGTTCCCGAAGTTGAGAAAAGAAACGCTCTCTCGCAGACGTAGGCGTTCCCTCTTGAGCAGGTAGAGTTTTGTGCATATGCAGACGCATTTCTTTGGAAAAATCGTCCTCTAGACCTTTAATTAAAATTCTGTGATTGGTTTAAACCTCATTACCTTCACAACCTACTGGCAGGTTAGCTCCAGCTTTTTAAAGTTGCTTACTTACACTCTTTGTTTACTACTATTACTACTTATGTTCAAGACAACTTACACGTTAAGTTTGTGATATTTAATTCATTCATATTTGATTTGATTTCAATTATATTTTGTGTTAAATATAACAACTACACTACAAATTCATGTTTGTCATTGTTTTGATTCCTCTCTCTAAAACATGTTGTCACAGAACAACAGGGACACGTTCACAGGTGGAAGGATTTAAGCAGGTGCGCTAAAAGAGCAGTCTAAAATATGTGATTCAAAACAGAAAAATAATTGTGACTAATCGACTAATAAAAAAAATAAAGATTATTGATAGATTACTCGACTACAAAAATAATCGTTAGTTGCAGCTCTAAACTGATCCTATTAAAGCAATATCAAAAGAGAGTAGGGGTGTCCCAATCTGATATTGATATCGGTCCGATATCAGCCAGAAAAGGAATATCAGATTTTATCAGACTGCATCTAAAATCGCCGATATATTTTATATTAATTTAATTGTAGAATACTGTAGATATTATGTTGAAGGTTAAAATGAATGTAACCAATTGGTTAATAATAAATGGATCAGTTTTTCTCATACCTGCTGTTGCTGACTATTGTTCTCTGTTTGAGTAACATCACATGATCAAGCTTTCTACCATACACACTACAAAATAAATAAAAGTATGAATGAGTTGTGCTGACATCGTTTCGGCCATTACTCAAGGCGGCAATATCGGTATCGTATCGTAAGTGAAAAAGTTGTATCGGGACATCCCTAAACAAGAGGGAGTGCTTTATTGCTAAATAGCAGTACTAGTGTGATCGGTCGTAGGCACAAGGCCATAGGTCACTGGTGTGAAAATAAAATAAATTTAACTAGAATTTTTGCAGTTCCTGAAGAAAATGCATGGGGATGGAGCATCTGACCCACGGCGCAGTACTCTGCATGAGGGAATTCAGAAGATCATCCATCCGTTTTCTGACCCGCCTGCTCCTTTTCAGGGTCACAGGGGTCTGCTGGGGCCTGTTTCCAGCTGTCATTATGTGCTAGGCAGGGGTGCACCCTGGACAGGGTGCCAGTCCTTCACAGGGCAACACACACACACACACAGACAGAACACCACTCACACTCTCATTCACTTTTACTGGGCAATCTGGAGACTCTGATCAATCCAACAGTTACTGTATGTTCTTGAATGGTAGGAGGTTATGAAGAACGAAGCTGAAGAAATTTGAAAAAAGCTAAAAAAGGTTGAAAAAGTTGAAAAAAGCCAAAGAAGGTAGAAAAACATTGAAATGGGTTGAAGGTATTTGCTGAAAGTGAACAGAGAGCTGAACTTGTTGCAATGCAAACACAGAACATGCACAGTTGGGGAAAAAGCAATGCAAGCACTGGGAAAATGTGTCTGGTACCTTTCAAAAACCCAGTAGGGAAACTAACTTGAAAAAGGCAATGCATTTGCAAGCACTGAGAGAACATGCAAACTCCACACAGAAAGGTGGATTTATAAGATGAAATGATGACTTAAGGGTTCTCGCCAGCGCTGCTGAGCGTAGGGGCCTCCGACGTTGTAATTATAATCTCCTACGGAGTGATGTCGTTGTTTTCAGCATCGTAGGGGGAATTTTCTGTTGTTTTTTCCTATTTTAATCGGTACTGTCGTAATATTTGTTGCACACTTGGACATAAAAAGACTTCCAGGCGTGCACGGGTTGTTTCTTGCATACCAAGAAACACATACATCAGCCGCACCGTCTATTTAATACAGGCGATTTGCTCAGATGCTCCCAGCTTCACCTGAGGACCCCTGCAGCCACTTTGGTGCCCCGATTTCGCCTGTGTGCATCCTTCGCTTTGTAACAGTTATCAACGTCCAATACAAACAGTGTGCTTAAACCGGGACGTAGCGTGGAGCGGCACATGAAATTCTGCTTGTTAAGCTGTGTGTCCATGTTTACAGAGAACTTGATATTACTAGCACTGAACGATTTAAAGTTAATTTGCACAAACATTAACAATATTTTTGGTGAAGCAATATTTTTTATCAGTTTTCCCTTCAAGACTTAAATATAACACAAGGACATGTGACGAGTTGTATTCAGTGTGTGTTAAGCAGAGCCACTGTGCAGTTTACACTTTGTTTTACTTGGTTGTCATTCATGTGAAACTGATTGACTAGGGATGTAACGATTCACTCAACTCCCGATACGATTCGATTCACGATACGATTCTCTCACGATTTATTTTACAAAATGGGACTGTAGACAAATTTTTTTTTTGGGAAAAAAACTAGAAAATACTGTATTATTTTCCTTTTATTTTTCATTGTCAAAAGAATTCTTTGATAAACTATTCAAAACAATGCAATTTAACTAAAAATAAATCTTGAATGAAATAAATAAAGGAATAATACAAATGAAAATGAAGCCTATTAATTTAAATTCTGGTTCTATAATAAACAATGCAAAACTGCATAATAGTTCTTTTTCTTTTAAAAGTGCAACTGAAAATGTATTTTGTGCCTTAACAATTGGACTTTAAAAAAAACAAAAAAAAAAACAGTGATTACACTGATTTACGTCATATTTGTTTGGACCAGCAGAGGGCGCTGGTAACACAGTGGTCGGTTGGCATGCAGATATCTTGCAGTGAAGAAGAGAAGCTATGCTAGCAGACAGAGCTAATAGCAAAACGTGACTTTTACAGATATTCAAGTAATATTACAGATATTCCTTCGGTGCTAAAGGGGTAAGGAATCATTTATTAACATATTTAAGACTAGAAGGCAGCCAGAAAGAAAGTAGTAGCATACTCCGCCCGCCGCCTACACTTGTGGATAGCGCCCTCTGCTGGTTAAAAAACGTACTGCGATTCAATTTTTAGAAAATCGATATCAACCGTGATACCTATGAATCGATTTTTAACTGCCTTACGATTAATCGTTACATCCCTATGATTGACAATGTTTTGTAATTCCTGTCAAATGGATTCAGTGCAGTAGATAAAATCTGAATTTCTTCAGTGACACAAATATCGTGATGTAACGTGGTTCAAATGTCCCGTGATATATTGATTATTGACGCATCGCAATAATATTGTTATTGCTGGAAAAATATTGTGATATATCGTATCGCGAGGTACCTGGTGATACCCAGCCCTAACATGCGCGCACGGATGCGAATACTGTCAGGGTAAAACGTGTTTGGGCTTAAAAAGAGATCGGCTTCATTTGGGTTGTGTTCTCTCGGGCCGGCCGGGAAAGGTCTTTTTTCTGCTCGACTAAAGCTCTGAGCGCAACCTCCACTTTGAAACCCATAATCACCGTCCAATATAAAGGGTGTGTTTTATAATTTGTGTGTGAAATTTGAAAAGCATGTCTTGGAATTAGTCTTGAATACAATGATATTTCTCATCTATACAATGTCTGTGAGTTCTTATTAGTGGTGGACCTATAACAAGCATGAGTAAGTCTAACTCCATTCATCTTCACAATTCAACAAGTAACTTTTGGCTTTAAAGTAAAACTTTAGCTTTACTTCACTAAATTTGGTTCTACAGAGTTAGAAAATTTCAAAAGTGTCCACGCCAGTGGTGCTTGCTCGCAGGTCACGGATCCTCCTATGCTGTGAAAAATTAGGGTTAAAGGTTAAATAATGGCCTGAAGGGTTAGAAAGAGTTTGAGAAAAGCAATGCAAGCACTGGGAGGACATGCAAACTCCAAAGAGAAAGGTGGATTGAATAATCAGAGCTGTCAGTCAATGAGTTGCCATGGTAACAGCAGTGATTACCTGCAGCTCTGTGTGTGAGCTGACATGCAGGGAAATGAGGATGAGAAAGCCAGCAGGATCTTGTGTCAAACAACTCCCAATTGTGGGAAATTTGTATGATCTACAAATAAAAAACTGAGGGTTGGGGCCACAAATTAGTGTAATTTCATGTTTGTACGGCAAAAAGTTTGACCAGGAGGATGAGAGAAAAAGCAAAAAGACTGAATTAACAAAAAAGCCTGCTGATGATTTGTTCATTATTTGCTATGGCAGAAGGAGAATATTAACTACAATATTTGCAAGCCTAGTGTTAGCATTAATGTAGCATTAGCATTAATCTAACAATATCATTAGCCTAGCATTAACCCTTAGGTTAGAATTAACATTAGCCCAGGGGTGGGCGATTTGGGAAAAATATCATGATTTTTTCTTTGTAAAAATCACAATTTTTCCCATTCAAATAATTGAGACTATTTTAAAGTTATTTACTAATAAAACAAATCAATTCACCCACTTAAAATCATCGACCTAAATGGAAAAAAGGAATAAAAGATAATTTTTTAAAAGTAAGAAATTCATCAAACTGGTTCCAAGTACAATTAACATCAAACAAAAAGAGCTGACATGTTCTTATAGCCACAGTCTGTTTACTTTGTTTTAACTAAAGTGGTGTAGCATCACCAACACTTGCTATATAACAAGGCAGCAGATCAGTCTAATGATTTCCATTTTTTTTAGGTAACACTAATTTTAATAAAATCCTACTTTAAGCGTTTTGAACCCCTCATTTCACACAGTTAGAGATGCACTGAATATTGCAAAAAAAAAAAACAACATTTGGCCTTCGGTTTTGTGAGTTAAAAGCAAGGCCGAATAGTAGCGTGTGATGTAATGACGCAATAAAACAATGTGCAATGATTTTGAGTCGGAAAGTGTGTGTGCGTTGCTGCAGGAGCACAGCAGCAGCTCCTCCTTTCCACACACAAACACAGCCAGACTCTCTCCTTTGCACTCTCCGTCACCGCGTAAAAGTTGGAAACCATCCATTTCCACAACAGAGTCCATTACTAGCGCTGTGAGCCATGAATTCGTAAACATCCCCATCGTTTCCTCCCTATACTACACTGGGTCTCGCTGGATAGGCTGGTGTAGCATTAGCACGGAGTGCTAACAGCTGATGTGTTTGAACAATGGGTCTGTTGCTCCAAGCAGTGACTCCCAACACGATCGGCAGCAGAAAAAGTAGTGCAGTTTGGGCGTCCAGTAGTGCAGTTTGCATTTACATATATGGCAATAAAGTATAATATATATTCTATATTAAAACGCAGTGTTAGGTGACGTCACCTGCCAATGTGGGCAAAATCCAACTCGCCCGTTTGGAGCTGACTGTTCTTACAAAATGTGGAAAAACAATGGAGGGAGGAAAGAGAATTTTTTTCCTCTTTGTCCCTCTGAATGAGGCTAAAGGGATGTATATCACTGTAGCAAAACCATTATAAAGTCATTTTTTGCATCATACCTCCCCTTTTATGCACCAGTTTTTTTTTTTTAAAGCATGTTTTGTTTTATTTGAAGGGCTAATATAAATGAAAAGTTTTATGGTTTTTTTTGTTAAAAGCAAAGGCTACTGGAATATCTAAAAAACATCAGAATATTCAATAAACATTTACTTTCTTTAAAAAAAACATGTCTAAAAATGTATTCTAGGCTATTTATGCACTATTAAAAAAGAAAAAAAAAAAATGTGAAAAACTTCACCACCGCATTCGATATTTGGCCAAGCGTTTATATATTATTCGGCCGCATATTTTCCTTTTGGTGCATCCCTACTAAATACGACTGGAATCATGTGACATAGGCATCAGGAGTGCTGAGTTTCATTTACACAATGATTCACGTTTTCTCTATAATTTTTACTTTATCCTTTGGTAGGGCTCGAGACTGTGATCAAAATGTTTTTTACAGAGGCTATTAATGAATAATGATAAATAAAATCAAGATATAAAAATTTGTAAACCTAAAAATAAATCACGTTGTCCAATGACTCAGCACATTCCTTCTTCATCTCCTACAACATCTACAGACCATCAACTTTCCTGCACCTGTGACTAACCTTAAGTTTTAAATCCCTGGTAAGATAATTAAACCAACATAAACACTATTCTGGAAGAAAATAGAGATTTTAATTGTGTGGGAACAGACTAATTTAACCACCAATGTGCAGGTTAAATATTCATGCTTTATGTGTGGCAAGAAATGAGTAATTAACATGTGTTGATCACATGATCATGTGTTATCAAATTCATGTTACTTTTTGTAGCCTTTTAAATACATTAACTAAAAAAAAACCGATTGTGTTCATTTAAACTGAGATGTGTAAGAATTTGAAGATGCAAGACACTGTTTTATTTCTTGATGTCAATTTATTTTATTTTAAACTGTTTTTAAGTTGCCATTTACATGATCAATATAAATAAAATTAAATCAAACATTCTATATAATTTTAACTTTATATAATTCAATACACTGTATTGTCTTCACTGAGAAGGTATTTTTTGGCTCCAGGAGGACTTTAATCCAGGTGAGATGAGGTTAAATGGTTCCTTGTAGAGTAAAGGTTGCAGACCCCTGACCGGGGGAGAGGGTTAGGAGACCCCACTATCAGAGCTGGACCCTCTGAATTTAATTCCATGGAGTGAAACAATGCAGATGATAAGTTACGCTACGGATAGGGTAATTCAAGTACAGCATTTCTGTTGTTATGCTTTGCTGTTATTTAAAAAAAAAAATAGTTACGTCTTTTTTTTTTAAATTATATAAAATAAATTTCAGCCACTGCTTGTTGCAGAAAAACTTAATATTGTCACTAGAAAACCTGAAAACATTTTGCAAATATCTCAAATCATTGTCAATCTTTACTTCATACAAAAATACGGTACGCCAGTTAAGTCAACTATTCATCAGCATGCTCCCCATTCAAAAAAATGGGTGTGACCAACTGAAAAAGTTGGTCGCACCAGTGCCACCACTGGAAAAGTTAGTGTAGAGCCCTGTTTGGGCCGAATTGGATGCTCCAAAGGGCTGGATTTGGCCCGCAGGCCATAAGTTTGACACGTGCACTATTCTCACACATACACGCGCACACGCAAATCACTAGCACGAGCACACAACTACTGACTATGTCTTCTTGTTTTAACTCTTTTTATTCTGAATAACCCAGAAACACATACATTAGATCAGCCGCACCTATTCAATACAGGCGATTGGCTCGGACGCTCCTGTCTTTACCTAAGGACCCCAGCAGCCCTTTAGCATCCCCCGATGCGGCCTGTGTGCAATGCATCCCCTACTTATGTAACCGTAATAACAGTCAACGTATTTAACCTCCGAGGAGCGCGGACAGTCCAGACTCTGCTCTGCGTAGAGGCTCAAACATACTGTGGCCTGGAGGGGCCGGCGACAAAGGCCCCGCCCCGCTCCCAACTCGCCGCTAACGGGGGCATGAACATGGTTATCTCGCTGAGCCCTCTCCGGTGGGCACGGAGCCCCCTCACCGACGGCATGGACTGTCCTCATGCCACGACACGGGGACCGGACTGCGACAGTTGATGCCAGGGGTTGGTGGCAATGTTGGCCACTCACCCAACCCGACCCGTCTCGAAACACGGACTGCTGTGTAACTGCACAGCAGAACACAGTAGAACACAGTGAATTGGAAGCATGTTTACCAGCTCCTTTTCTTACAGCTGCACATTTGTCTCAGCACTTATAATCCCTGGCATTAATAATTGATTGTGTTCTTTTATCCATACACATTTTATTTAAAAATCCAAATTCCACAACTGTTAAAGCTGATGTAAGTTTTATTAAAGCTGCTTTGATGGGGCACAGTAAAATGTTTAGTTTCTTGTGGGAATTATGCTGCTCATTTAAGTTTTGTTTACAAGTCTTTATTTTTACTGAATAAGCTTTAATGTTAGATCAGATTCAATTAACTGAACAAGCTAAAATTTTAGTTATTTGTATATATATTAATTTATTTATTTTGTAATTTGATTACTATTGGATTTGGTGATAAGATATAAATAAAGATAATAGTGATACATTTGTTTGGTTGCTTTAATGAATGATGCAGAAACATACCTTGTTTAAAAGTATGAAATAGTTACAAAGTCAGAAAAGGAAAAAAAAAGATGTATAAAAAATTGTTAATTAGGTCGATCGAATCGTAGCACCCTGAATCGAAATCGAATCGTGAGGTCCCTTAGATGGCACACCCCTATAAGTCAGGCAGTAACAAACACAGAAAAAAAACAAACAAATTTAGCTTTACTTCACTAATTTTGGCCCTCAAAGTTATACATTACAGAATTTTTCACGTACACCCATGTGAAAAATTCCTGGTGACATTAATGCTGCTCTCATACATCTTTATATGGCATAAATAATTAAAAAGGAGCAGTCAGAATTAGGGCTGGGCAAAAAAAATCACTATCGAACTTGTAGATAAAAACGATTTTTATTTTGCAAATTGAAGTTTTTTTTAAAAAACATTTTAAATTTTTTTCTTTTGCCAGTTTTTTTTTTTTACTTTTTCGCGTTCCGTCCTTGTAGGTTACCGTAGCGCCATGTGAGCCAGCCCTCTCTTTGTTTCCCCTTTGAGTAGGCTATATGTGTGCCACAGGCATGTTTAATTATTTAATTTGCACTATGCTGAGATGCTAAAGGAAGAGTTTAATATTTTATTAATTGTAATGTTATATAATGCAGTTATCTAATTTCCTAATCAGAAAAATTTAAGCTACTGTGAAGTTGCTGTTGCTTAAACTTTGGTTAAAGCTTGAAATTGTTGAATGACAGAGCCTCATTTACTTTTTATTTTGGGATTGTTCTATGCATTTTAAATCTTGAGGACAATCACAGCAATACATTTGCACTTTTGATAATATATCTGAAGTCATTTTTAAGTGCATTGAAAAAAATAATCAAAAATTTTTCTTTAAAAAATCGGAGGCAAAATCGCCCAACCCTAGTCAGAATTATCCATGTCAGTAAATATAGCTTTTGATTGCATCCTACTTTATTTTTTTGCATACATTTTTGGTAAATTATGGGTTTTAAATTTATTAGTATTTATTTGGTTTCCTCACAGAAGTTAAAAACGGATATTTTCTGAAAAAGAAAAGATTAATATTGCTAAAAAGATAAATAATTGAATTTTAAAATATTAAAGTGGAAAACACGGAATTTGGGGAAAAAAAATAAAACAGATTTTATAGGGCCCTATATATATATATATATATATATGGACACACACACACAATGCTGTTTCTTGATATACAGTGTCTGAGTATTTATTAGTGGAGTACCTAGACCAGGCATGAGTAACTAACTACATTCATCATGACTAGGGATGTAACGATTCACTAAACTCCTGATACGATTCGATTCACGATACTCTCATGATTTATTTTACAAAATGGGACTGTAGAAAAATGATGACTGAAAAATATTTCTTTATTTTTTGGGGGGAAAAAACTATAAAAAACTATACTGTTTTCCTTTTATTTTTCATTGTCAAAAGAATCCCTTGATAAACTATTCAAAACAATGCAATTTAACAAAAAATAAATCTTGGATGAAATAAAGGAATAATACAAATGAAGAAGAAGCCTATTCATTTAAATTCTGGTTCTATAGTAAACAATGCAAAACTGCATAATAGTTCTTATTAACAGTGCAACTGAAAATGTATTTTGTGCCTTAACAATTGAACTTAAAAAAAAAAAAAAAAAAAAAAAAAAAGTCACTGCATTGTATTTAGGTCAGATATTTGTTTGGACCAGCAGAGGGCGCTGGTAACCCAGTGGTCGGTTGGCATGCAGATATCTTGCAGTGAAGAAGAGATGCTATGCTAGCAGACAGAGCTAATAGAAAAACGTGACTTTTACAGATATTCACGTAGTATTACAGATATTTTTTGGTGCTAAAGGGGTAAGGAATCATTTATGAATATGTTTAAAAGTATAAGGCCAGAAAGAAAGTATTAGTAGATTCCGCCCGCTGCCAACACTTCTGTAAAAAAAGTAAAAAAGTACTGCGATTCAATTTTCACAGTATCAATGTGAATCGTGATACCTATGAATCGATTTTTAACTGCCTTACGATTAATCGTTACATCCCTAATCATGACCCTTCACCAATTGATTTGATTTAATTTTATATTGAACATGAACACAACAGCAGTGCATTGACCACAATGTAAATAATAATAATAGTAATTAAAAAAAAAAAAAACAATCAAACAAAGCAAAGTGAGAATAAATGGTTACAAAATCCTGTAAATGTTTGAAAAGGAGTAAAATGATATGATCCTACCCATTGTAATAACAAATAACTTTAAACTAAGGCAGTAACAAATTATATATATATATATATATATATATATATATACACACACATATATATGAAAACAACTTTAGCTTTATTTCACTAAATTTGGCCATCAAAGACTTATTAATATTAAAATGTTTAATGCCAGCACAAGCTCCCCGAATGCTGTGAAAAATTCCTGTTGAGAACCCTGAATTGTAATCTTATAATTGTAAAAAGTATGTGATCGGCATGACAATCAATGCCTTCATTGCCTATTACATATGTGGTTAATACTTTGCAGTCTGTAGTGAAATTGCATGCAGTGTAGTTTTTTTTTCCAGTTATCTTTTTGACTGAATAGTTGCTGCATTGTGCCTGCAAGGGTTTTGTTTATAATCTCCTAAAAAAAAATGTAAAATATGTTTCAGTCTAATTTAAGGAGA
Organism: Gouania willdenowi; assembly: GCF_900634775.1. Taxonomy (NCBI): domain Eukaryota; kingdom Metazoa; phylum Chordata; class Actinopteri; order Blenniiformes; family Gobiesocidae; genus Gouania; species Gouania willdenowi. The sequence goes on from NC_041065.1 coordinate 3,932,125, forward strand.
TTTTATGGTTCCTTTTTCAGATAATTTAGCCAACTGCACTTACCATAAGTAAATGGAAAAATGTACAGTTAATTAATGTGGTCAGTATGAGCAAATCGCACTCATGGATGAGAAGCATTAATCCCTGATTAGAGCACCCCTAGAAACAGCACATTTACATCTGTTCAGATATTAATTACAGAACAGCATACGAGGTTAAAATCTGTTAATATTCTATGTGTGAGTGGATTCTGTCCCAGCTGACATTATTTTGGTTAGGATGTAAACCGGAAGTCAGGTTTCCGCGCAGGTCATGGCGCAGCTCGATGAAAACAAACACACGTGCTTCAGTCCTCTGTTGCTTTCAGTCAGCGAGTTGCTCAAAACTACATGACTTTACTATTGACCTTTCATTATCGTAAATTAGAAACAAACAATGTACCAATATTCCAAAGGCTTAATTTCCACCGAGCTGTCGCTGACATAACCCGGAAGTGACGTCATGGCGACAATCCCTAATGGCCATAAAGCGGGGTGGTACACTCTATGACAGGTTGCAGCTGCCCATAAAAAACGCCTTCCTACACTATTAGAACAAAAAACACAGTAAATTGTTTTTAGGTTGGGAGGAAAGCTACGTATAAAAAGGAAACTCCTCAGCAAAGCATGCAAGTTTCACCCTGATAGCCCAACTCAGGGGGCTGCAGCTCAGCATTGGTTCTAATTATTCTAATGGTGGTCGTCTAGACCACCATTAGAATAATTAAACTATGTTACCATTGGCAGACATAAACCTAGACTGTTCCTATGCTTAATAATTTAACGTATAAAATACATATCTAGCGACCTACTAGAGGCTTACTACTATCGTGCATGTATTATTGGCTTATCCAACGGCTTTGAGCACATGAATAATGACCATCTGAGTAACTATAAATTCCGCTAAGTGGTTGAATGACGCTGGGCTGCTCACACCATATTACACACTGTATTAAATACAGTTGGATCTAGGTCTAGAGAAGACAACTGTATCTGTTTCAAACACACACTCACTTAGCGTAACATTAGCAACAATGCTACTGCTGGTAGACACAGGGACCACCTCGACCAAGCACAGCCTCGTAATCTGAATTTATAACCGGTATTGTCCACTTTAGGCTGCATGTCAAGCTCGAGTGATTTATTTAAACCCACATTATTTAGTCTATTCGCACTGTGTGCCACGTTTTAAACAAACTCATGTTACAGGGTAAACATAATCATACTCACATACCATTCAGACAATACGCGTTAATTTAACGTAACGCACAGCACAAAATGTTAGAATGAATACTCACCATGTTTGTTTGTTCGGGTATTGCTAACGCTACAGGGACGGAGGAAATGGACGGCTGAACGGAGAAGGAGGCGGGAAGGAAGGATGGACGGAGCACCGCTCTGCTGCTCCACGTATTCCTCCGCAGTGTGGCGGTGACAGCCATACATAAACCTACAGATCTATCTGATGTCTATGGTGACCGCAGATTCTTCTTGTTATTTTTTTTAAATAAACTAGTTTATCATTGAAATGTATTTTTGATGTTTACTGTCTGTTTTGATCCCTGTGACTGATTCAACGAACCCAGGAAGAATCACTGCTCTATAATGTGACATATCTTTTAAGTATCATATGTATTAGTGTCAAAATTACATTAAGTAGCTTAGAATTATAACTGCTGGTTTTTATTGCGTAGATAGACGGACGTAAATGATGCTAAATAAATAATTGATGGAAAAACTTACAATATTTTCAGTGGCTGCAATAATTGGCCACACTCTGATCTGTTAACGAAATCTAAAGTCCGCGTCAGTACTAAACATAATTGATTTAATTCCAACTAAGTGTCTGATTTATTTGGTTATTAGTAAGTTATTTCCACTTAATTCCTTGGCATACTACTTCCTGTGGATAGACGCAACTTAATGTGTGGTTAATTCATGAAGCAAAACAATATTGCCTTCATTAGATTGAACAGAACACCAAGCTTTCGCAACATCTAATTTGCTTACAGTGAATGACAAACTAAAGTTTACTGTTATAACAAAAGTTCAATAGAAAGAGTTTGGAGAAACAGAGAGAATCACTGAATTATTATTTTTTTAAATAAACTCCAGCAGTGTTTCACCAAGCATTTATACACAAACTTACTTTTTTTTTTTTTAATCACAGTTATGCTCATAATCAGTCTAGTACAGTAGCAGACATGAGGTGAATGCCTACTTAATATAGTAAAGTAAATGGTGAAGTCTCTGAAACTGTAAAGAAAAAGAAAAGGTTTATTCTCTGAAACTGTATTAGCAAATCATTTCAGGCTCCGGTTGGATGATCATAGTTTCCGCATAGAAAACGAATTGAACTGCACAAATGTCTGTTAGCTACTATTTCTGTGTCTAATCTAAAATCTAACAGTTGAATACATTATCAAGCAAATTGGTTGACTTGGTCTGACAGAATTTAGAGGACTATTTTATTCGTCGCGTTTTTTTTTTTTTTAGTAGACGCGGAAGGCTACGCCGTGAACCGCACAGCTGAGTGCTGACTGGTCGAAGGGAGGTTGCAGTTTTACATTTGAGAGCGAGTTTTTGATTGGACACAGTGGAACTGGGCTATGCTGTACACTGAAAGGAGGCCGCTGATTGGCGGGAGTGGATCTGCAATGCGTCAAACCACAGCGCGGCAGCGGTGGACGTGCTGAGCGTGCGCGCGCGCGCTGCTTGGAGGTGGGACTGGATCAAAGCACACAGGTACTGTCCAGGTGTGCTGCTGACGTTAAGGTTAAAGCACTTCTTCATATTTAATGTAACAAGAAAATAAGATACATTTAAAAAGGTTTGGATCACTAATATTTGTTCAATTACATTTATAAGGTAAAATTATTACCATTTTCAATTGCAAACATATGACAAATCTCTCCATCAAGTTTTAAACAGGTCATTGCTGATGGATAGAAATTGTGTTATAATGTAGAGGTAGCAAGTGGAAGTGTAAAGATACATGTTATGCACACGTCTGTAGCAGCTTTCACAAAACAGAAGACATTAAGAAAAAGCTAAACTTGAAAAACTATTCTTCCAAGGGGTTACAATATTGCCCGATATATTTTTAATTATGGAAATATATTGTATAAAGAAAATTACTGTGATTTACAGCACAGGGATGATTAAAGTTCAACCTCTGCCAGGTTAATATTACGGTTATCCCATAATATTACCAAACGAACAGCTCATTACTTCAGAAAATCACATTTTTATTGACAATTATCAGATGAATATGCTTGCTGTCATCTTGTGCTCAGTGTTTTAGCTCCAATATTTGCAATTTTGAGCCCATGTTCTTGTGTGTGTGTGGATTGTTCTTCAAGGAGTTGTGTGTGGTCAGTCTTCCAAAAGTATATCCAACTCCTCCAGAGGCAGCCTCAGACGGATTTCTTTCTCTGTCATCAGATCTACAAACTCCTGCGGGTTCTCTGGAAACAGCTGCACTGCATCCATATACAAACCCTAAGTGCAAAAGGACAACACAAACATGCATGGTTTTTTATTCACATGCAACACAAAGAGAGAAAGAAATAGTTTAAGATTTCAAGTAAATGCAACAAGAACTAGAAAATTGTCATGACATCATGCCTCACCTTCACCCAAGGTATATTCTGTAAGGCTTTGTAGAATATTCCTTTGGCTTTGTCTGTTTTTCCTTCTGACACCTACACACATGTACACAAATATAAATCAAACAGAGTATTTAGAACACATACATAACAGTTTAAGCTGTTCTTACAGTCTGTTAGCTTTAGTACTTTTTAAAACTGTAATCAATATTCGTAAAACAGTTGATGTGTTAAATAATTATCAACTACAAAATATCAATAAGTGTATGGTAGTGATAATACCTGAAATTACAGCTACATAAGAAGGAACTTGTGCAGTGATGTTCAAGATCCAATAAAGATACGATTTCTTTTCATTCTTACATGTGATGAAACACAAGTAAACAATTGAGTGTGTGGGACCACGAACATATTGAGTAGTTCGCTCAAAGGTGGTATCCACTTAGCTCATGATATTTTATTAATATGCTATTTTTATTGGGCTCTGCAATGGGAGTACATAAGGATTTCAACAAAGGTATACTGCCATCATTAAGCCTTTTTCAATGTACTGGTAACATGGCCTCTTTCTCGTCAATATATTGTATTACCTAAATATTTGCCAAGTTTTTATTGGTATAAACAGGACTGCAGGAACAGGGATTAATTTAAACCTGATGCAGCCGGTTGGGAAATTTAACAGTTTTTCAAAGTGGATTAAATAGCCAACATAGCTTTTTCTTCAAATTTCCATTAACTTGCTTACTACGTAATTTACAGTACTAGCATGACACTGGAAGCCATTCAGAACAACCTTTTCGGCCAGAAGTACAAAACTCACTTATAACAGTCAACAATAACTATCAGAAAAATCACGTCACTTATGTTAGCTTCAAGCTACTGTATGTACTGACATTCTTGGGTAATTGCTGCCTAAAGCAGTAAAAGCAGCCATGTTTTTCAAGACCAAATGTTCACACTGCACGCCTTAATGCTCAATTACGATTTTTTGCTCAGATCCAATTTTTGTTTGTTTGTCCGTTCACATGACCATTTCAAATGTAACTTGTATCAGACTCCAGCGTGAACAGCTCCAAACTGACCCGCATGCGCATTGTCAAAGTTTTTGTGCAGTGGTGCCGGAGAATGAATGATCAGGTACAGAGGAGGACGAGGAAAAAGAGGCAAAATGTTTTTTTTTTTGCTTTTTGTGGTGCCGTTTTTCTTTTAAACACAGACCATTTATGATATGAACTTTCAACCTTTGACCTGAACCCGACAGAGCAAAACCAAAACCAACAGGTCCGACAGCCATTAGGTATTTATATCCATGCCAGACCTGAAACCAACAGTTAAAACCTAATTTTTCCTCATACAAATGACATATTTACATTTGTTTTAATGGTAAGCATTGCTTTTATTAACAGACAACTGTTAATGTCAACAGAACAGATCAGCGCACGGGGTAACAAGCGCACGTCAAACACAAGTTTGCAGTGCGTGCAAGAGACAGTGGCTCTATTTAAATAATTCAGGTTTTAAGTATGAGGATAATCCATGTTCTTGTGCAGAAAAAAGATTGGTTCAACAGTGGATGCTCCAAGCCTGTCCCTCTCTGGTTCATGGTGAGCAGAGGACAGCGCACAGCGCAGCACTGCAACAGCTGTTAATAATGACGTCAACACATCAAACGCGCATTACATCTGCCTCGACTGTTCACACTGCAGTCGCATGGCAAAAGGTCGAATATGTATCAGATTTAGGACTACATACGCATCCAAGTGACCGGGCTCGCATTTGAAAAAAAATTGCATTTGGGTCTTTCAGACTGCCATAAAAAAAAATCAGATTTGAGCATTAAGTCCTACAGTGTGAACGTAACCTAAATTCACTCCTGACTTGCTGTAGTCCTGCAGGTTTTCAGATTATCTGCTCTAACTCACCTGATTGTAAGGAAATATTAACTTCTCTGCCTTTTGCAGCGTTAACATGACACCATCTGATTCAGATGTGCATGAGCAGAGAGACATCTAAAACCTGCAGGATTGCGGCCCTCTAGAACAAAGTTTGAACACGCCAAACAATAATCATCATTGGAACCTTGGGTCCGACCTTTGCAGTTTCTGGTTTTCTTGTTGAACCAACCTTGCAGTTTATGGGGGATCAAAACTTGCTATAATTACTAGAAACCACATTGAGGGGCCAATGCCCCAACACGAGTCATGGTTACCTGAATGGTGTCCTCTCAGTAGATGCTTACCCCTGTCTAACTGTGCTACCTTGTCAATCAAACTTAAAGTACATATTGACAATAAAAGCCACTGTACTTGTAAGCCAAACTCTTCTCCAGGTCAGAAGACAGCAGTTATATGATTCTAGGTTTGTTTCTGTAGTCTTACCAGAAAGTAAACGTACATCCTCCAGAGTAATGGACAGTGAGCACCCATCTTTGTTACTGAGGTGCTTTCGAACAATCCACGAATACGGTTGCTGAGGCCATTTTCTGGCAGCATGGGGAGGGCATCATCATGGCAACAGGATCTATGAGCCCAAAAATGAAAAAAAAATATCATATGAAGAGAACTGAAAAATGTGAAGTGAATTTCATTGTACATTAAATGACAAGACATCTATGACCGTGTTACCTAGTGTTGTTGTGACATCATAAATCAAACATCCTCCATCTCAATTTTTGTGCCCTTACCTCTGAGCAGCATCCACTAACTGCTTCCTTTGTTGTTCAGCAACAATAGCAAAGAGGCGTGGCACTATGCTGCTGTTGTCTCTGGACACTGAGTGAAAAAACCTGCGTGCCCTGCCAGCACTATGGTAACGATTCTCCACCTGAAAAACATTGAGACCAAGTAAACAGTCAACCATTGTTCAGAGGATGGGTCTTCAATGTTATTCAAGCACAGAAACCCTAGAGATGAAGCCCTTAATAAACTATCTCTAGTACCATGTATATTTTCACCTGGTTATTGTGCCAGGATATTTAATTTTCACACAAGTTTATAATATATTCCCATTTTTTGTTTTGTTACCATTCATGAACATGTCATCTAATACCATTCCAACACCAACATTGTCAATTGCACAATAACCAAAGGTTTCAGCAATGTTTTTCTGTTTTTTTTTTTTAACCAGAAGACGGCTATTGCCTATTATCACCATTTGACAGTTTTCCAATCATTTTAAGATCATTACTATTTCAGAGGATAGTATCCAGAGTAACTTTCCAGTTAATCCAGAATGCTGCAGCGAGAAAACCTAACGGGTACAAGCAGGAGAGGGCATATTTATCCAGTATTGGCTTCCCTTCATTAGCTTCCTGTAAAATCTAGAATAAAGTTTAAAGTCCTCCTGTTAGCATACAAAGCCCTACGTGATCAAGCTCCTGTAAATCTCAAAGACCTGTTAGTGCCCTATAAGCCTTATCACACTCTCGCTCTGGTTCAGTTCTTACGCATGAGGTCAAAGGTCAATATGTATAAACTCGCCATAGCTGACGGTGTAAACAGTGAGTCTGACAGAGATTTAGATCATTTTTTCTCCATTGGAGCGCTGATTCTTTGAAAAAAAACTTGTGGAAACGTAGTATCGGTCTCAAAGGTAGAAATGCAGAGTTAGCTGCTAAAGCTAACGCTGCACACGAGCTAAAAATTCAGGTTTTTCCTGCTTTTCAACAGTGATCAATCAACTAAACAGTGCTGTTTCACTTATCGGCCTGCCCATCTTGTGCACTTCCTTCAAATTTGTAAAATAGCTTAAGAAAAATAATCATGGACTTGGTTAGTGAATGGTGGAACTCGAAAATTTACCTTTTCAAAGTAAGAACTCATACTGTCCTTTTCACACCTGGTCCCCCCTCGAGTCTGAATATGTGTAATATTAATAATATAAACACTATTAAAACACTAAAGATCACTGGATTAAAATTAAAAAACGCTGTTAGGTTGGAAAGATCAACAGAGTGAACGAGCTTTACGTTTATATCCCTCTCAACCTATAACCCCCCAGGTCGCGCATGCACAGTTCCAGAGTGTGAAAAGGCTTATTGTCCGGGCAGAACACTCTTTCAGTTTGATGGTCTACTGGAAGTTCCAAACATGTCTAGAAGTAGAACAGGAGGCAGAGCGTTCAGCTACCAGGCCCCTCACCTTTGGAACCAGCTCTCAGTCTTTGAACGAGAGGATGCTACTTTTAAGGCTAAAGCATATACCGTATAATAGCGTTAACCTAACCACTTGGAACAAAGCCCTAAACCTAAAAATAGGAACTAAAAACTAAGATTATATAGTAGAACACCAACATTATATTCAAACACAATCCACCATCTACACAGAATCCTCTAATGGGTTGCAATGGTTGCTGTCCAAAAAAACTTCTGACCCTCGTTATACACCCATCACACTGCTTACACACCATTTACACTGATGTCCACACAATACTCATACTCATTCCCCTCACACATAGTTTAGCACCAAGTGTTTCCATGCAGGCGGACCTAATACTGTATCATGTTTTTCTGCAGTCTGTGCCTCCTCCTCGCCCTTCTCTCTCTTTTCTGTTTCAGGTGTCGTGATGTTGGACCTAACAGTTACTGATCTGTGGTTCATGGCTCAACTAGTCTGGGACGCTCTGACGTTCTATCGCTCTCTCCTGTACTGTTGGTCTTTCTGTACACTCACCCCAACCAGTCGAAGCAGATGACTGTCACCTCAGAGATTTTTTGGGTTGTTTCTTTTTTCTTAAGATTTTTATATTTTGACAGCACCTTGATATGATTATTGTTGTAATTTGCATTATATAAATAAAGTTGAAATTAATTATTTGTATATAATGTGTATTTAAAGACAATTTTTCTAACAAAATGTAACAGAGGTTGTAAAAGGGTTTATAAGAATCTCAACTGTCTGAAATAGAAACATTCTGAGGCATATAAAATGTTTATGTACCTGTAAATAAATGCTCCAGAGAGGGGCACTGCTGGAACAGGTTACGAGAGAAGATGTCAGTGTTTCTCTGAGCATTGACAGTGGAAATACACTGACAGTGTTGTGATGCCGCAGAAGACAAGCCTGCTGCACAGCCAGGGCCTCACACTCAGAGGCCAGCCTTCTAATGCTGTGCTGTGGTGCAGAGGTGGAGCTGGGATCAGCTGCAAAGCGGCGTGCTTCACTGCTGCTGCCCTGCTTCTGTTCTAAAGTCAGAGTGTGGTACAGAGCATCCACTCTGTCTCTCGCCTGTGTGTAGACAGCATTTGCAGCTTGGATGTTTACTGTAAGATACTGGAACAGAGCATAACAGCCAACTAGACTCCTCAATCTCAGCACGTCCTCGATACCTAAAAATAATACGAGAGGTCAGTCAAAGAAGCATCTCACTCAAATATGATAACAATTGAAAGACAACAACTGGATACACTTCCATTTCTTTCAAGCTGTGTGGAGTTAGAACTTTGTTGACTGCAACCTTACCTCTTCTTGTCCTAACTCTGAAAGCCTGGTCATTGTTATGTTAGGTGGTACTTTTTTACACCATGTGAAACTCAGTGAATTAAGTTATAAAGCACAATACCTTCTTCTAAAAAAGTTTGCACATTGCCAATCCTAGCTTCCTGTTTTGGCAACAGTCAATGTTCATTACACACTACAGAGTTACTTTATATTTGGATGAACTAATCCTATTATGTCTAGTATACAGAATTTCTCTACGATCCCAAGGTACATCAGTTTCTTTCAACAGGAACTTAAGTACCCAGAAATAACCAATGGACTTTGTGATAATAGCCACACAATAGCAGGTCAATGTTACACCTATAAAATGGTTTAAGCCGCACATCAGTCTTTACCAACCTTTTCTGTCTCGTGTTCCCCCTGAGCCTCTCTTAAAATTAGGAGTAACCCTTGTTTTATTTATATATTGTTTATTTCATTAATGCTGTTTATTATCATTGGGTGGAAAAGCTGCCTGCTGAGCATGTACAGTGTAAAGTGTTTACAAAATTATTAATTATGTTGGAAATAAATTCATAAAGTTTTCCAAGTAAACCCTGCAACAAGCTCAAGTATCTCTAGGGGTACATGTACTGACTTCAGTGTTAGATACTTTTGGAACTTGACGAGGTCCTGTAATGTTGACTAAAATTATTGAGAGATATCGATGCCCCTCAGCATTTGTGGTTGTTGTAAGTAAAGTTACCTCTACTGATCTCAAACTCGTGCAGGTGACTTATTTAATTCAAACTAAAAAGAGTACGTTTAAAAGCTGTTTGGAAAATTGATTAAAACATTAAAGCTCATATCCGGAGTTTCCGAGAAATCTTTTTATGTGTCATTCTTTGAAATGCGAAAAAATGCCAAACTAGTCTTTTACTATGATCTACTGCCAGTGGTCATTCATATACATTAATGTATACAAGTCCCTCCTTCATCCTATAGACCCCTATACAAATAGAAAATCGCACCGTGATCGCCCAGCCAATTGGCTTCGACTCAGGGGCGGGGCTTCAGAAGGGGGCTGGGAGGGTGGCACGCCCCTGGCTCAGGCCCCGGATAGAAGGTAGGACTTAAAGGAGCCGGGCCTCTACCACGGTTCAGGGGAGCTGGAGAAGGCGGGTTCTCTCATGACTTGTGCCCAGAGGCGCCCAGAGTATAGGCACAGTCTGTTTAGCGTCACCCATCATGCAGATTTATACAGGGGTTATATAGACCCACTTCATGTGACGTATGCATACTAAATTAGGTGCATGCGTGCGCATGCTCGGTGCAAAACAACAGAAGCGATCTTGTCAACGTAATCGCTGCTGAGGCGATGGTGCACGGGAGCGGACGGAGCGCTATCTCAGTCTGGATCCAGTAAAAAGTGACCATGAAAAGCAGTAAAAGGACTGATATGTTGATGTGGGACAGTGAGAAGGAGACTTAACGTAGAGATGGAAACTCATTCGTTGAAACTGATCAGAATACGCGGAAATACACAAAAACCTTTGTTAACAGGAGTACAGCAGCCCGCCTAACTGCCCGTTCATAAAAAGCAGTTACAAGCATCTAGAGACTTAATGCTTTTAGGTTTTCTTTCGTATATACACTGGGTTTTTCTATCAGAAATTTTTTAAACCGAGTATGCGACACGTCAGTCTTGTGTCTCATGTTTCATAGGTTGCCCCGCTCATTTTCCAAGTTCAAACTTATTAAAAACCAGTTGAGGAGCACAGTGGGACAGGAGACACTGAGTGGACTTGTCATGTTGTCCATAGAGAATGAGAGAGCAAAGAAAATGGACATACTGAGCATCATGGACGAGTTCTTGGAGCGCAAGGCTCGTCGTATGTCCTGCAAATAGTGGTGAGTAGATCTATAGTATTTCATATTGAAATAGTGTTTGTGAACATGTGGGCCGCTGTGCCAGTTTTACTAAAAGGCTCTGAGTTGAAATGATTAAGTGGGTGTCAAAACTATGCGGTCGCTATCCATGGTGCTGAGATGCTTTGAATTTGTGTTTTATTATTAGTGACCATGTAGCCTAATGTTTTTGTTGTTCTCTTGTTTTGTTATACTTCATGTCCATTTGATGGACTTCAAAATGACAGTCACTCTCCGTGGTGCTGAAGCTTGTAAGCCGCGCTGTTGCGGGCATGTGTATGTTGTAAAATAATGTTATCGTGAGCTTTATTATTTGGGTTTAAAGGGCACAGACATTTGCCACGCCCCTGGCCCAGCTTTGATTTGTTCCAATAGTGCTTCGACTTCCTGTAGCGAAGACTGCCAATCAAAGGGAATGTGTGTGCGTAAACTGTGCACGGAAACAAGGCCGCGCGTCACAACAGCAAACCGGTATCACTCTGAGCATCATAGCATCATGGGGAAGCGCTCCAAAACTCAAAAGCTTCTACTTAAAAAACAAAACAAAAGTCCGGGTACAAAGCTTGTGGATAAACGTCTTTGTGACCGCAATAGAATTTATCTCGGAGCTGCTTTTCAAAGGCGGAGGGACTTGTGGCTTTTAAAAGGTTTCCGAACGGACCCTGATTTGGCGACATTTCTCATGGACAGGTAATAAACATGTTTTATTAGTGAAAAACAATACTACACGTATGTTGGTGTGTTAAACATTGTTGTTATGTTCCACTATGCGCATGCGCAAAAGTAGAGGTGTGACTTCTGGTAGATTGGCAGAGGAAAGGGGGGGAAGTGGAGCTGTTTAGGGCGGGACTTTGGGACATTGGCTTTTAAATTTTCTCGCTCACTTTTCATCCTCCGGGTATCAGCTTTAATGTTTTCTGTACTTTATATTTCCACAAATGTGAGTTTAATTAATACAAAATACGTATTATAAGTATACGTATTGTATGGCTGGAAAATCATTACAACCTCATTTTAAAAAAAACAAATATATTTACTTTTTTTCATTTTTCGCAATTTTGCATGCTGTTAGAAAGCAGACCGAAAACTATTAACTTTTTCAGAAGAATCATTATGGATTACTGTACCGTCAGTATTCTTTTAGTTTTAAGTGTTCTTAAAGTTACTAAATTTTACAAACTAACCTTTTTCTCTGGACTGTAGTCCGCAGAGGTTTTCTAGAGCTGACAGATTGGCAATCAGAGACTGTTCATAGGACCTCCGTGCTTTCAGGATAGAGACTGGAGAGAGAGTCTGGGTTGATGAGGAGAATGAAGAAGTTCCTTCAGTCAGCCTTGTCAGAATGCACACGGCTGGAGATGCGGTCACGTCAATGTGTCGTCCATCTCGCTCTGCTTCTGCTTTCTCCACCTCTAACTGAGACCACAGCAGGCAGAGCTCACAGAGGGCGCGGCTGCTCAGCCCTTTGCTACCGTCCAATGCTGATGCTGTGGATAATACTTTGCGAGCCTCATCCTGGTTCCCCAGCATCCACTCCAGGTGGGCGTACTCTCGCCACAACACCAGAGATGAACGGTTTTCCGGCTCTTTGAGCAGCCGCTTCACCACTTGCTTACTGCGCTTTCCCTGAGTGCGAAGGCACTTTTTGTTGCTGTTGCACAAATATCGCTGAACCTGATATGCATGCAGACACATGATAGAGAGAAAAAATTATAAAATAAATTATATTTTCACTGAGTTTCCAAATTGATAAATCCAGTCCTACCTTCAACTTCTCATACTGGATCCAGCTAAGTGACAGAACGCCTTTGTGGTGGGCAGGAAGGACTGCCAGGATCATATTGAGCACATTGGTGACAAACTTTTCACCCATTTTCCCAAGCCCAGCGCACTTTCGGGCTCCTTGGAGAGTAGTCATGTGGCCTACAGAGTCGGCGCCATGCTCTGGCAGGTCATACCAAGTCAGAGGGTGCTGAGGCTTATTACCTACAGAGTAATAAAACCAGATCAGTTGTAGTTAGGTAAATATTTGCCTGGAATCTGAAGCAGAACTAAGTAACTTGTGCTTAGCGCTCAACCCTAAGGTCCCTTTTGGTTATGTCACTGTCGTAAAAACTGGAAATGTGTGTGATGTTTGTGTGCTGACAAATCCGCTCTGAAAATGGATGGATATTTGTTGGTGTACTGTCTAATGGAGCGCTGGGTTTTGAGTGTGTGTGCGTGTCTGTTGCCGCGATGACAGTGTGTGTGTGATTGCTGTGGGCTGCTGCTGAGCTGTCACTGCCTGGAGTTGCTCCGTTCCTTGGACAAAGGTCTTCTCTGCCTTTTTTGCTGGCTCTGCCATGATATAAGTTTGAGAAAAGTTAATTTGTAGACAACCGTGTGTCATAACCTAGCATTAGTTTGTATTGGGCTGCCGTAAAGCAGTACATCTTGCCACCGGGTCGGAGGCAGGGAAAGTTGCAAGTGCGGTTTCCTGGCCAGAGACAGCAGGGGGAGATGAAAGGCCCCCCAATCACCCCATAAACACTTGTATTACCCTCACAGAGACAATGAGAAGGCTTTATTAAGGTGAAAAAGTTACTTAGTTCTGCTTTAAAGTAGGAATCAGTGTGTGGCATTCTGACTGACCCTGAGTAAGCAGGCAAAGGTTTTCCAGGAGCAGGCCAGGCAGACAAGGAATCCCTGAGAGCACGGGGTCAACCGGCAGACCCAGGAAAGACAAGAAATGAAGGAGAAGACAAAGCTGGAGCTCGGCTGAAGACAGACATATCAGGGATGGACCGATGTCATCAAACAGCACCTAAAGGAGAAGGGAGAAGATACAAGCATGATAGAAGTCATAACTCTCATAACCTAGCTTCCACATGTGACCCAGATAAATAAGCACCTGTCTGTCAGGGTCCTCACAGTCCTCCTCTGATTGGCCCTTAGCTTTGTCGGGCCGCCAAGGCAACCAGTGAGCAAATTCACGAGTTGACTCCACTTGCAGCCACACCCTCCATCTAGGCTGACTCCGGTCCTTCACCTCCTCTTCATCTTCATCCTCCTCCTCCTCTTCTTCTTCTGAGGAAATACACACACAGGTAGATCACGTCTTGGCCTGTAACAAAAGCATCACTATTAAACTACTAAATACATATGAACAAAATCCTATGGGGCACTGTGGGGTGTGGTTAGTCAGTGTGGAAAGTAAGTCAGGGAAAAGCGTCGTCAGGTTGATTAGTTCAGGTGTGGCAACTTAACTAATCAAGCCTTTGCCTTTATCTTGCAGTGAGTGGCTGGAACTAGACAGATTGGGATGGATTTCGCTCCACAGCGCTAAGGAAACTGTGTCATTAAAAACCACCTCGTCTGTGTGTGCCTTCAGAACCCTACCTGGTCAGCAGACCTGTTGTAGGCACTTTATTAAATATTGATTTTTTTTCCTGTGTGTGTGTGTGTTTTTTACCTGCATTTGGCTGCAGCCACCCTCCTCGCTCTTGTTGGTGCATCCAGGTCTTCCAGCCTTTGGCCCCAAACTCACCCACTCTGGCTTCCCCACTGTCCCAGAACGGCTCAAAGAATTCAACCTGAGGGAATATTATTATATTAAGGACAGCATTCAATCTTAGATTAAACTAGTAGTTCCCAAACTTTGTCTGAAATGCCCCTATTGTGTACAGTAGTTCTATCTATTGGGCTTCAAATTAATGTAATAAAAACTACAAACCTCTGCAGTAAACTGTACACTACAAGGTATTAGAAAATGTGAATTGCTATTTAACAAAAATGTAAAATAAATCACCTTATTACTTAAATTATAAACCTCAGCAGCTCCCCCAGAAACGTTAAACTTAGTACCATACTAACCATTGAGTGACTGATAGATTTGAGCACAAGGATTTATTCTCTAAAAAAGAAAATGTGCTGTAATATAACAGGCTTCTTTTATTTCTTGTACCATAGTTTTTAAAATACAGATTTAATGCATACTTTTAATAAATTAAAAAAAACTTATGAGATGATAAAGCCAAAAGTACAAAACTTTTAGTATTAATAATAATGGCTTGAGACTCAAGTTATAGAAACAGTTATTCATTCACATCAGTCATAGTGCCCAGTGGTGGTAAGCTACAATGTAGTTGGCCTGTGGCTGCTACCAACATTCATGCACAATTCATATTCATTATTATGAGGCAATGTGGGTAAAGTGCCTTGCCCAAGGACACAACAACAATGACCGAGACAGAGAGGAATTCCAACGGCAAACATTGCTAACCCTTCGGTTATTTGACGACCCACTCTACCACTGAGCCACAGTGTCTATGATTGTGTGTTGTGTGTACCTGCTGCTTGGTGGTCAGTTTCCGAACACTGTCAGGTTTGAAAAAGGTAAAGTCAATCATGGCTTGAAATAGAGAGACAGCCTTTTCCGAGTGACCTGACTGGCGCAGGAAGTGACACTGCTGGACAAAGATGTCTAGGCAGACACAAAACACCGTGTTTCAGAAGGCACTCAGTACCTGCAGATGTGTGCGAGTTCCTAGACTTTAAAAACTGATTAAAACCTGGTTTACCTAACATCTCCTCCTCTGTCCTGGGCAGAGCAGGATGAGACAGCATACTGCCATCTCTCACTGCACTCAAGGTGCTCAGACACTTCCCGTAGGCAGAGTTCACTTTGGACACAGTGAAGTTACTGAAGTAGCTCTGAGTGAAAAGGAGATACTCTCTCCACAGTGGGGCGCTGTTTGGGTGGAGGAACACCTGCAATGTCAAGGATTTAATTATGCTCATTAGAACATCAGTAATGTTTGGAAAACAGCAGGCAAACATTAACTCCTCACTGGTAGAGGGTACACAGCCTCACACACTGGAAACCCACCAGTTTCTTCCACTCCTTAGCGAGGACTGCAGGCTCCCAGAGCTCCTGGCAGATCCAAAGTCTCTCCAGCTGCAGTTCTATGCAGACAGGGTTGGCGTTGATTGCACGCTCTGCAATGCTGAGCTTTTTCTCCAGGACCACTCTGTACGAAGACCTACGACGTTCAGCTGATTCCCCTCCAGTTTGTTCCTCCTCTCCTCCAAACACAGCAGCATTCAGCTCATCCTGCACAGTTTCAACACATCACAATAGTTGCAGTCCTCCTGCACTAACAGATCTTTGATTGACCACATGACAAGTACACCAAGTCATAGTACATATGCGAATGCAAAAGCTTTAAAAACTAATGCAAGTCTGGGACTTGTTGACAATTAAAACAAATCATATTTGTGCCCTTTGGTCCCCGATTATTTCTATGTAGCACTAAAACTTTCATTTCTCTACTTCATTTCCGCAAAATCTGGCAGTGATGCGTTGAAAAATGAACCCATAATGTGCATTGTGATCCTAAAAGCAGTCAAAGTCATACATTTATCTCCTACAATTGAGTAAATAATTTCATAGAATTTTTTAAATAAGCAATATTACACAAGAGGAAGTGTTGTTGTGCTGAAATATCAGCACTGTGATTATTCTACAAGCACTTTTTATGAGTAAACAATATTGAGCTACAAGAGATTGTTGATTTAATCATTATTTGGCTCCGCTAACACAAATAGCTCCACAACTGGAAGTGAGACAAGGCTGTTGCAAGGCAACACATTAACATTTCCAAACTGACAGTTGACTAACGGCTATTAGAACACCTGAACAATGAAGTGATCATGTCAATAAAAAGTCCCAGTGCTGTTGTTGCTCTATGCTGGCACTCGCAATATGTCTCTTGTCCAATCAAATGACTTGGTCAGAACTAACTGTCGTATAATGTGGTTTACTTTGTTTGCTGGATTTCAAAACTGTAATAAATACACAAGTACACAAACCACACAGTAACTAACACAAACCACCACACATGGTTTAATACCATTTTTAAATGTCATTAAACAGTATGCACGCACATGATAGAGAATGGGGAAAAAAGTCTACCTGGTATCGTATGAACTGAATCCAGAGTTGTGTGTCTGTGGGCTGTTCTCTGAGCTGCCTGTTGAACTCCTCTGTTCTACCAGTCATCAGCCCGAAGCTCTCTCTGTTTGTGTGTGTGTCAGGTATCTGTTGATCCTGCTGCCCTTTGCCCTGTCGCCAGAGTGATGTGGATGAGTCGTATACGTTGAGGGGGTCTACTGAGGAGCGCTGCACACTGTCCCCTAAATTTAAGCAGAACAAACTAATGTAAGGGGTCAAGATAAAAAAAAAAGCAACACATTTTTCATTAGGAGCAACAAATGACCAGGTAATGACTTTGATTCAAATTATATACTACTGTATATGGTGTGAAAAGATTAGAGCGAGGCTGTCTGAGGGGACGAGCATGAAGCACAAAGTTGGCTGCTTGAACCAGATGTAAGTGGAGTTAAAGGGATACTTTGCAAAGTTATTGGAAAATGACATTCTAATTAATCAAGATAGTCTTCTGATATCTGTTGGACCAGATGTACTCGCCTTTGACAGCTCATCCTGGTAAACTACTTTCAACACCCACAGACATCAAATTTTCTGTCTTAAACAGCTTCATTCATTTGATTCATGATACATGGCAACGAAACTGGGGCAGTGGATTCAAACCCAAGTCATTAAGCTAAGACGTAACATTTCTAACCACCACATTGAAGAGCCTGTTATTATTTCATCCAAATTTTAACTCTAATGTGAACATGTCATTATTGAAGAAAGTACATTGACATTCGTACCAGTCTGTCCTCCTTTTCTCTCCCCCTCATTGTCAATCAGGGGGAGGAAGGAGGCGGAGCTGAGAGCGGAGGCCTCGTTGGGAGCAGGGCATCCAGGTAACACCGGCACAGGAAGCTCTGACCTTAGCAGCAGCCGACACACAGTGGAAAAGTATCTGTCTGCAGCTCTTTTACTGTCCCTGCCTTTTTGTTTCTTTTTAGTGTCTGACTCTTCCCAGCTGATCTCCTGTGTGCGAGCATCCACACCCAAAGATGAGCTGCCTTTCCTCTTGTATCTGTAAACAAACCACACTAGCAGATTAACAAGTTTTATTTGACCGAGTCAGGTTAGAGGTTTGTGGCTGAAATGGTTGTTGAGATGGACTGAATTTCATAAAAAGAAGAAAGAAGATTGTAATGTGGACGTCACCTTGCTACGTCTCCTCTGTACAGAGACTTGTAAGTCCAGTTAGCAGGGTCAGGTTTCCGGTCCACACAGAAAGGCTGCTCTGTAGATGACAGGAAATCCTCCAACCAACAGAAACGACTTGCTAACAGAGCATCTTGTTGGCTACGTGAGCAACACCATGGAAAAAGAAAGCATCAGATCAATCACAAACTATATAAATGAGTAACATTTATATATTGGCCTGTACCTTTTTGTCTCTTCCTCCCTTTTAAGATCACTGGGGAAGATGGATGCACTGCTCTCAGAATGCCTCCTACTCTTCTTCTTATGTTTCTTCTTCTTTTTCTTTTCACTCTTCTTCCTTCTGTGTGTTGTGTCTCCACTCTCCTCCTCAGTTGAGTCATAATCTCTGCCAACACAGAGGCGATAAGAATTAGTAGGCACTGATGGACAACGCTTGCAGTACTTTATGCAGAGATTGATTAATTTCTATGTTGAGTTTAAACCTGGGAATATGGTGTTAATATGTATAAAGTGAAATTTTAAAGAGGATTAAAGGATCAAACAATGTTGAAAATATAAAGGCACTGCATAGGGAGGTGCACTATTATTATACTTTATTAAAAATGGTACAAGGTTAAATCCATTCACCATTTTATAAACAGTTAAAAGAGGCTTCCAGTTTAGACAGAGCTTTGAGTTTAAAATCCTTGCTGACTTTAGACCAGTCAACCATCTAATTTCTGACCTGCTTGTTCCTTTTCAGGGACACAAGGTTCTGTTGGTGCTGGCCTCTAGTTGCCACTGGGCGCTAGACTTATTCAAAATAACCATATTTTCTTCCTAAGGAGATTAGATTATGAATCCACCCTTTGGCAAAGGCAGGGCAGTTATCCATTTAAAAACATGTCCATAAACAATACTTTTGTTAGTTTCACTAATTTATCTCATGAATTTAATCTTCCTCAATCCAGTCTGTTCTGATTCTTCATCAAGTCTGCTATTTTCTTAAACATTATGTTAACAGCTTACCATATTTAACACCATCTTCTGAACTAACAGCCTTTAACCCATTTCATCTCTAAAGGGTTAGAGAACTGTGAGCTGAACAGATCATTGAAAAAAATGTAACCCTTTTTTTTTGGATATTTTTTTTTTTCAATATGCTCACACCCAATATTTTGAATACAGTCATAAAATAATTCTGCCAGAAACGTGACTTAAATTGCACAGAGATAATTGGCATCTGTCGCATCTATCTTCCACAGCAGAAAACATTCTAGACATTCTAGCCTTAGAAAAATGAATTCCGTTTATTACTTTAGCCCAAGGTCAGCACAGAGTGTGATTTTGCCAACATTAAAAGTTTACATCTAGTTCTCGCTCCCACACCTCCCGTACTTTTACACCAAGATCTTCCTCAAGTGACAAAAGATGACAATAGATCTTTGAGATTAGTGACTTATGTCTGGGATCAAGCTCAGGTAAGTCTTCCCATGGCTGTTTAGGAGGTAGTAATGGAAAATTACAGAAAATCAAAGTGACACAATGTCTTACCTGAAAAAAGCGGAACTGATGGGTTACAGGCCATTCAAAGTCACTAGAAAGACCTGCATAGCTGTAGAAAACACTATCTTTATAAAAATCACAAAAGCATCTAATCTCTTTATTGTGCCATTGTAAAGCAACAGCATCCTTTCTATGATGGATAAAATAAATTATTTTTAACTAAGGGAGCTTTAGGGAAAGGCGATAAAAATGTAAAAAGACTCCTAAACTGATATCAGATTTGAAGAGTGGATCTAACAACTAAATTTCCTGAAGCCAGAGGGGTTAAGTTAAGAAGATGTAAGTAGAGCGTCAAGAGAAGACAAACTACAAGTTTGTCTTTTAAGTATGCACCATAAAACATCAGGAGACTTAATCCAGTATAATATCTTTTAGATGTGTGCTGAGTAATATAATCGAAAGTCGGGTAAAGCAAGGCCTTCACTAATCCTACATCTGTGTAATAGAGACTTTTATTCCATAAAAAAGTTGAAACACTACTTTCAATATCTTTAAATAACTTTATCAGTAAATAGAGTGGGATACATTGAAACAGAAGAAGCAATCTTGGCAATACATCCATCTTTTTCTGTGTTCCGTCCAATAAGAGATAATGGTGAACAATTTTACACATCTGTTATAGGAAGAATAATTAAGGGTGAAAAATTAGCAGAAATTAAACAGGACTTAGTACGTGTAACATTTATCCATAAGGACTTAAAGCCAGAGGAATTAATTTTGAAAGGAAAATCCGTCTGCTGCAGCTCCGATGCCAAGTCGTTCATTGGGTAACAAACACTTTTAAGCATGTTCATTTTATATCCTGAAAAAGACCCACATCTTTGCAAGATTGTTTGAATGAAAGGAATATTTCTGATCGGGTCATAATTGACAAAGGCTCTATCACCAAGGCAAACAGCAGTGGCGACAGGGGACAACCCTATCTAATTAAAAAATGTAACCCTTTAAAAAAATCAAAACAGATTGGGAAGGTAAGCCATTTTTCGGGGGGGGAGTTTTTTTGCTCAAAAATCCATAATCATCTTATTGGATTGTAATGCATATTTTAATCCAAAGTGTTCTGAGTGGACAGTGAATCTATTGTTCTTCTCCTGGTTGTAAATGAGCTTTAGAAATACAGGAGTGACGCTGGACTTCAGCCAATCAGAGATCTTTCTACGAACAGAGCGAGTCCATGAGCTGTTTTAAACATTACTACTAGTTAATGCGCGTTCTTGATCTGAGAGTAGGGACAGTCCCATGGCATGTCTTCCAGCAGAAGTCTCTAACGCTTTTGGCACAGCGGTTACACGGCAAAGCAAGAGGAAAAAGGAAGATCGAGGTGGAGCAACAGAATAAAGGCACAAACGTGTTTAGGAGGAACGCACTCCGCGGAGTCAGTGTATGCGGCGGTCAGCGCAGTCCGCCCTGAGTCAGAGAGTAATAACAGACTGAATAAATAGCTTATTAAAAACAAGCGGAATGTCTCTGCACCAAATAGCATGTACGACGTTCGCAAGAATTCAGTCAAATGTCTCGGTTCCACCAAGTAAAAAAATGGGGCCCCACATACGGCGTAATGGTCCCCATTTATATATTGGTATTTGTCAATGATTCGGTACCACCAACTGTCGCAATATTTGACTCACAAATAAATGAGAAAATAACTTTAATAGAAATTGTTTTGAATAACCATTTTGTGCTAAAAGTAAAGTAACAATGACTCAAACACTAAATCAATTAAGATGATTGACATGTACTTAATTTCTGACCTCTCATTAATTCCTTCATCTTCTGTACCAACTTATTCTTATTAAGGTCTGCTCACATTCGCCACAAGACAGGGTATAACTTGGACAGGACGAGTCTGTCGCAGGGCCAACACACAGAGACAGACATCATTCACACATGCATTCACTCCTACAAATAATTCTGACACTTAATTCAACCTAACATACATGTTTTTGGTCGTGGAAGGAAACCAGAGTATCAGGATAAAACCCAGTGAAAAACATACAAACTCCAAACAAACAGTTCTCAGTAGTCAAATGCAGGCATGAATACTTTATGTTCTTTATAACTCAATTCTATTTTATATAATTTATTTAAATATAATATTTCTAAAGAGCCAAAGGCACATTCTCAACACAGTTTTTATAAAACACTTTCACAAAGTGCTCAACTCCTCTGCGTTCATCGCCTACCTCCAGGTTTCAACAAGTTTCACCAAAGGAATGAAAAATGTTTTCATATGCAGTGTTGACTGTACCTTGCTTGCCTGTTGTTCAGCTGCTCACTGGTGTTTTCTAAAAATCGACTGTGAAGAGAGAGAGCATCCCCGATCTGAAAACTCTTATTGTTCAGCCAGTCTAAATCTGAAATGAGAGCAGAGCAATATGGATTGTCAATATTCTTTACATGTAGGGCTGGGATAAACAATTCTTTTTCAAACGATTAATCTAGCAATAATTTTTTCGATGCATCGATTAATCTAACGATTCATTTTCACAGTTCGATTCAATTATCGATGATCTCTCCATTAATTGACTAAAAGTAATTCATACATGTTGATTTACATATCTAAAATGAACTCAACTCAAAATTCCAAAATAAAGTTCAAGTAAGAATGTAAAAGTACAAAATAATGCATTCAGAGTGAGAAGTAGCATTAAAATAAACTTTCCTTTTACCTTAAGATGTGTGTGTGTGTGTGTGTGTGTGTGTGTGTGTGTGGTCCTTTAGGAAGTTTAAGGGAAAAATAAAAGGTCAGACTGCAAAGGAAAAACTCCAATAGATGCCTATGTGTACAGCAAACATACATTGTGTTTAATTTACAAAACAAGACGGACTACTAGGGTATCACAGTGGTATGTAAATGTGTTCTCTCATCGCGTGTGCGGCTGCTGATGTCACGGCGGGTGTTTCCTCATTGTCTCATTGACGTGCTGTCATCCGGTCACACCCGGGATAGGATGAGGGTTACAAGGAACAGCTACCTTTGACGAACAAGTGCGTGCCTTCACTGCCTTTCACTTTTTTTTTTGTGCGTCATGGATTACGTCGGCGTGTTGTGCCAGCCCTATTTACATGTCATCTCAAAAAAATTTCAGGACATCTCACTCACTTTGGACTCAAAAAATGGTAATATTTTTACCAATTGTTCTGTGATTATTCAATAGGCACACTGTAAATATTTAGTTTGATCGGATTAATCTTTTTTGAGATATGGACAATTTAGGGAAGTGATGTGTCGTTGGAATGATGCAGAATATAAATTGACCAGAGGGGTATTCCATAAAGCGGGTTATATTCATGTTTAGGCTCAAATGAGGGAAACTCTGAGTATCCCATTCTTCTCTGAGTATATTACCATGGCAACATTGTCCATGAACTAAACCTGGCCGCTGAACACTGTTTCTGAACACTTTAATGAACCTTAACACTCTTCTCTGAAACACATTAGTAAAATCATACACCACAGACGTGCTCACATCATTACTAATGTTGTGTTCTTTTACTTATTTATTTATTTTTTTGTGTGCAAACAGTAGTTTTCTTTATAACATTGTAGATACAGAGCATTAAGTGAAAGTCACTGAGATGTTGATCTACATTAAAACATCTACTGACGTCTGTAGTAAAGTTCTCTGAATACAAACCTGTGGATAATATAAAGGAGGAGATGATAATTTAAATAAATCCACTCGATTGTTGTTTTATATTGTTATACAGTTAAATCTGTAATTCCTGCATCTTTGAAGATATGATGGCGCAGTGACTTGTGACGCTGCTCTTGGAAGAAATGGGTCGCGGGTTCGCATCCCGCTTCAGTGTTTTTTTTAATGACTTTTTTAGGACGTTGAGATGACTCTGGTGACAATATTACATTAAAAATCAATATAAATGATGTGATATAAAGCAGCAGTCACTGTCTCAATATTCAGTGTAACAGGAGGACTCTATGCAGCCATCATATGCTGCTGACACGTCTTCTCAGACACATTTTATTCATATTATTCACCGCTTGTCATGTCACTGAAGCAATAAAGTAATGAAGTGACCAAAAAGTGTAACTAATTATGGGTGATTTAAGCCACTATAGTTACTGAAGACTGAACACATTTAGAACAGGCTCATATTCCTCAAACACCGGCTTATTTCACCCATTACGGTGAATAAATCACTATTTTCCGGGTGGTTGCCATGGCAGCTCGAGTCATCTTCAATCCATTGATGATGGCTTTTTATCGCGCGCGTGCACGTAAGTAACCCAAGATTTACATACTCAGGGTTGATTAACCCACTTCATACCAGCTGTAATGGAATCAGATACCCAGAGTTTCCCATCGCTGGGTATGTTGACCCAGAGTTTATGGATAGACTCAGAGTTTGTTAACCCTCCTTTATGGAATACACCTCAGGAGCCTCCATGCATTTCCACAAATTACACATTGGCCTGTGTAAGACAACCCTCTAGTGGTGAACAAATTCATTACAAGGCCACTCACCCTGCTCTTGCATAGAACTAAGTGAATCTCATTGATTGGTATACACCTGTGACCTCGTATGAATCTAACCAATGAAAATGAACAAGATAAATGTCCTTCCACATTGACGGCTACTACTAGTCAGCCCAGAGTTTAAGCGTCACCTGCTAGCAACAGCAACACGCAATAATCAAGGTGTATGGTTGGCCAAGGCGCTAGCAGTGGTACACTTGTGGATAGCCGAGCTACTAGCATGGCTATGGATAGCAGAGAGGAATCAGATGCAGAGCCCCCTCATGCAGCCTCAGACAGAGAAACAATCTTGCAGAGTTCTGTTCATCCTTTCTCATTAATGGTGTAGAGAGTTGTATTTCAGTTTGATGGGGGATGAATATGTTGTCTTACTGCTATATGTTCAAACAACAAACTGTTGGTAGATTTATTTTTCCAAAAATAAGTTTGGTTTTGCACTGAAAATGCCAGTAGGCTAATTAATTAAATAAATCCGACAAGAGATCATTCTGAACTAAGATGTTTTCTTGTGTGCTAAGGGTTGTGCCAAAATATTAATATGACGATAAATCGCAAGGTTTTGTCTTGCGGTACGTTATGGAATCGCTGGTGCCAAATATAAATATTTATTTATTTATTTAAAATAAAAAATGTTTTCCTTATTACATAAGTTAAGTATAGGGCCCTATAAAATCCACGTTAACGGAATTGCGGATGGAATGAAATAGACAGAATCGGCATGAAATGCGTCACCGTGAGGCAAGGAACATTTTTTGGGGAGGAAATGTTTCTGGGGAACACTCATTAGGTGCACCGCCCTCTCCCTTCCTTCTTGGCTGCATTAAACACCGTCTAAACCACCCGAAACACCGTCTAAACTGCCAAAAAACTACGCAAATCATCACTGACTCCTAAAAAAAAATCCGACCAGTGCCTGCTTAGCTTTGCTGTGCCTGTGAAACTCTGTCCTTTTCTCGTCAAGAGCAGCAGCGCTCTGTGAAAACATGATCAGCTTTAATCAGCTGCACCTGCTCAGAGTGTTTGAACAACATCTCATCAGAGCTACAGAAGATCCGTGGGAAAAGTTGTGTGTTGTTGTGGACGAGATCATCGATGGCAGGGTAATGCACTGACTGAAAGGTTTATTTTTCATATGCAGGGAAATTTTCCAGTTTTCAGAAAACAAGTTCATTGTGCTTGTTAAGCAGCGCTGATGTGTGTCCATGTTTACAGAGAAGTTGATAATAGTAGCACTGAAATTAGTATTTTCTGCATTAATTTTGTTTTTAATGATTTAAAGTTAATTTGCACAAACATTAACAATATTTTGGTGAAGCAATCATTGTTATCAGTGTTCCCTTAAAGAATTAAAGGTATAGAGGAGGATTTTCCCGAAGTTTAGAAAAGAAAGGCCCTCTCCACTTTTTAAAAAAATGCACATGCGCAAAACTCTACCTGCTCTTAAGATGGAACGCCTGTTAAACGTATGCGAGAAAGCGTGCACGAGCCCTGTGCGTGACTTATGCCAGGGCTCGCATTGCTAATCATAGCTTACATTAGGATAAACTTCTCTGCTAATAACTACTAGGTCGATTATTGTCAAATCTGAATCAAACGCATACCACTACGATCCTCTTCCAAGTCCGTTTCCAGTAAGTGATTTGCCCTCTTTATAAACACTTGAAAGTGCGCATGCGCAGCAAGCGAAAACTAGCTAGGGACGAGCACGTATGATGGCCTTACGTCAGAATGATTGACAATTAGGAGAACCAATAGTCTTGATAATCCACCTGGAAGCTAAACATCATCCACAATACCTTTAAACATAACACAAGGACATGACTAGTTGTGGTCAGTGTGTGTTAAGCAGAGCCACTATGCAATATACACTGTGTTTTACTTTAATTTATTTAAATCAATTTAATATCGTATCGCGAGGTACCTGGCGATACCCAGCCCTATTGCGTGCTCACGAAATGTTATTCTTTTTGATTATATAGTATTCCTCAACAGGATAGGCAAAATTCAGAGACAAATTTCACTGTATATGACACTACATTATTATGTTTTTTAAGTGGGCAGGAGTAGGAAGTACATGGCTTCAGCATAAATGTCTGAAGGGGTACGGGACTGCGGAAAAATTTGGGAACCACTGGAATATGGAACATGGGCTAATATCCATATGATTCTGTCAATGATTTTTGCTGTTTTCTGTTGATAGATGCACTTAGTTACTTCCGCTGCCGTGGGTTCGAATCCTGCTTTTGTCATATATTTTTTTTTCATTTGAACATATTTAACATGGAATATTCCACCTTAAAAATACATATACAAAAACAATACATTTTAGGGGTATGTCCTGGGTTAGCGTTAGGGCTAAAATAAAAGGGTTAGCGGGGTAGCTAAAAATAAATAAGAGCTAAAATAAAACTGAGGAACGTCACCTAAACTGGCCAATGAGGAACGCTGCGTACAGATAGACTGGCAGTCTATTGATATGTTTCCGTATCAATAGCCACGGCCTGTAAATTATAAGTAGAAATCTCCTTTTTGGTAAATATTGCTGAGCAGACATTTAGACTATAAACCGTTGCGAGGCAAAGCGTGCTGTTATATTTTTAACGCTAATATCAAATAACTTTGCTTCAAAGCATATAATGGTGTAAAATATTAATATATAAAAGGTTTTTGTTAATTTATATATTGCCACTCTAAATTTAATTGATGAAATGTGTGTCGTAAATATGAAATAGTATAATAATATTATGTACATGTCATACATTAATGTGTATGTACGTATGTATATATTTTTTGATGTGAATGTATAAACTGTATATATAAAACATGTGCGGAATTTATATTGAATGATTATTGTGAAAATAGTAAAACAAGTTTGTTTGTTTTGTTTTTGTTTTGTCTGTGATATTATGTAGAGAATCGGGTTTTGTTGTGATGAAGCTTAGCTTCAACCTACACACTTTCGGCTGAAGAATTGGACAATTGAGTGTTTGTTCTGTACTTGCCGACGTATAATTCTAATTCAAAGCAGAGTAGGAAACACATAGTATACAGCCTTATTCTGGGTAACTGACCTGTTGCTTTTAGCCAAACCACACACACACAGTTATTAGAACAAACTATTAGCTGCTTAGCTTTCTTATCTTCCTGAGAACCGAGGGTCAATGCATCAAAAGGTGAACAGCAAGAAGTTTAGTTATTCACCTTTGGGTGGTTTCTCGAGTTTTTGACCCCCTTCTTCTGCAAACGCTGGAAACAACGCCATGATGACGCCTTGCATAAACAGTCGCAGGAGTGTGACGTCACTCGTCACTACAATGGTTCTTCTTTTTGGATTTTTTAATGGCGGTTGGCATTCAGGACGTTGCATTACCGCCACCTATCGGATAACGAGTGGACCAGGACTAAAAAGGACCCCCGCTCCCAGTAATCCACCATGAATACATGCAGTAAATCACAGGATCACACAGGGCTCTACGTCCTCACTTTGCTGTCACTCCCTAACATTATGTTTACTTTCTCCCATGACAGCTCCTTCAAGTTCAAAAATTGATCTGCCCCTTTCAATTATTACTCTTTTCTGACCACCTGATCTATACAATGAATTACATAAACAATGAAGATTTTTCATTTAGTTTTTTCTGATTTCAGTGTGTCACGGCAAATTTGCGGTTGACCTCATTTGGAGACATGATTTATTGCTCTGGTTGAGTGATGGAGTCCAGGCGAGGCATTGATGATTTTATAAAAAAGGTTTATTATAAAACTAAATAAAAAAGAGTACAAAGATGGACAAAAGTAGTGACCTCCCGGGCGGACGTCCGATGATCGAGTGGCCCACAGTTCTAACTCATCACGTATATTCCCCCGCAGTCCCCCTCCCTCCTCCCCCCAGGAGATAAAGAGGTGGAGGTGAAAGAAGAGAGTGAAAAGAGACAGTTTCTTCTTTAGGTCAAAACAACCAGTTCTCTGGTATCTCCTGATTGTCTTGAGTGTTGGAGGTGTGTGCGTGTATGGTGTTTGTGTGTATGAATGGATGTGTATTGGGTGTGTATGTGTGACTATGTGAGTGTGTGTAGGCATGTGAGTGTGTCATGTCTCTGTGTCTGAGGGATAAGATGTGTTTTGGGAAGCTGACCTCGAGAAGAGAGCAGAAAACATGAGACAGCAGAAATGAAAAGTCTCAACTTAAAGCCTTAAAAAGAATAAGGTCTATGAGTAAATATGTTAATAAACATAACTAACAATTTTGCCCTGACAAGTGTAAAATCAAAAGTATGAAAAAATTTGTTTTTTGGTATCAGGTTATTAAACAAATAATGAAATAAATCAGGGTGGTTTTTTTTTTGGTTTTTTTTCATTTAATTTTTTATTCATAATTGAATTGACTGATTTACTTGGCACCCTTTCTTTTAATATAAATAATTTAGATTATGATTATCAAAACATACACTGACTGTTCTGATATTACAAAAAAAGGTGGACTCTCTTAATACTGATTACTACATGACTGCATGAATCAGTTGTTGCTCTTTTTAATAGGTTAGAGATCGCTAAAGCTCATGGGTAATGTGTGTCATAGAAATGAAAGAATGCATGTTACATTCAAGGACAGCAGCAGAAAAATATTTCATAATTCACTTTACATTCTCCATAAAAAACAACATATATAATAAATTAAAAATTAGATCTAGAAGCAACATACCATGACATGGGAGGGCTCCACAGGGAGGTGGTGTGTTGCAGCCAAAGGATTGTGGTATTTGTAGTTTTTAAACCATCCTAGAAATGGCTTGGTAGTGAGAAATCATATATAGTTGTATTTGGAAATTGAAACTACATCGTTATTGTAGCCGTTCGTATTATTTTTCTTCCGCAACTCGTTTGTCCTGGGTCTCCTCCTAGGCTAATAATGCAGCAGTAAAGACATCTATGTCATCTCATAGGGGCAATGTCAAGGTAGTGCAGTCAACCTTTTTTGGAGCCAAAATGTCAAGGTCAAGTCAAGTGTCAAAAACCAAAATTTTCCATATGTCTACAAATACTGAACGTACAAGTGATTGAGTTGATGCTTACATTTATGAAAAGTTCATCTCAAGTGGAGTATTTTATTTCGTTGGACAGAAGCTGTACAACCTACCAGTAAAAAGATTGGTAGGGGTCAAAGTTCATGTCACGTCACAAAAAAAAAAAAAAAAACGTTTTCCCTATAACTTTGCCACAAATTGAAATACAGTGCTCAGACTGGTACCAATGAACAACATTTCCTTTCAATGTGTGCATGTGCGTATTTAAGGTCATGGTCAGTCTTCTGTTTTTCCTGCATTATTACTTTCAATTTAATTGGTAAAAGAATACAATTTTTGCCAACTTTTCAATTGGCAAATATCTTGTCTTGCGAATACAGATATTGTCTAGTTACACTTGATTTGATCATAAAGAGACCTTTTCTGTGTTCCTGTGTGTCCTGGTCAGTTTGACACGTGTCCCGTTCTGATAATTCATCTCCCATGTCTGCAATCTTACAAAGCTCTCACATTGTTATATAAGTTCTGTTTACACATTCCATATCCTTGTTTGGGAACACTTTGGAACATCCAAGGTGTAAAAATTCCAGAGGAGATTTCCTCCTTGGATATTTCATCAGATTGTAACTAAACAGTGATGTTGCACTTTTCTCTTTCACAAGAAATTAAAGTAAAACTGTTTTGACTCAAGACCTTTTTCTACAATCGGGGGTGTTTAGCACATTTTTCAGACAGAGTAGCATCATCTTTATTTGCACAATGTGTGACTAAATCATAAATCACATCACATGAATGTTCACACTGTAGAGCCCTGTGAAGAGAAAAAACTTTAAACCTTCTAAAATACACAAAGTCCAAAAGGAACTTGTTGAAAAAGATTTATAAACAAAAAGGGACCAAAAGATGAGCATAGTTTTTGTGGTGTTTTTTCTATAAATTGACATTTCAAACCGCTCTTAAGTCCCAACATGTTATTTCCCTCTTCCTTTCATTGTTTATTAATGAAATACATACAACAGACTTTTGTTCCCCAACACCAATGTTCGCAGAATGTCATTAAATAAGGCTTCACTATGATTCATAGTGAGCTCCTGAGCCCAACAAGAACTCTAAAGCACTTTTTTTGTGGGTTTTACATATTTTACCACATTATAATAGATAAAAGTTCTGGCTCAAGGTGTAAACCCTACAGCTCAGCTCAATGTTAGTTGAACTTCTCAGAATCATTAAACACGGGACTCTCCTTTGTGCCAAAAATGGTAGTCACATGGGGTTTACCATTTCAGAGTGGCATGGGAGGGAGGATGTGAATTTAGGAGTGTTCCGTTGAATCAGGGGGTGTTTCGCCATTTTTAACACTAGACACCCTCATTAAAGGTGGTGTTATGGTCATTTTTATATTCATCATCATATCCTCAAATGTATGTTCATGTGTACAATTTGTCATGTTTTAATACATGACGACTCCATTAATCTTTACACTTTTGAACAGCTGAATCATGATTAAACAGTACAGATCGTATTATTCTCAGTGCAGCACAGTCTCTGCCAAGGCCAGAATCTCTGCTCACATGCAGACATACACTGACGCACACACTTATCAAGACAGATAAAGACTGGAGCAGAACCTTCTCATAACATCTTCATCATCCTCCAACAATTCCACTATGGGCATCTGACTCCCTCCCTTTTGTCTCTCACTGTTGGGACCTTTTCTTATCTGTATAAAAAGCTTAAGCTTTGAAACTGTTGGAGCGGGGCGCGGCACTTCCTTCGGACGTCCGCCTGGACGGACGCTAATTTTGTTTCACTTTGTTCCATCTTGTACCTTTTTACTTAGCAATAGAATAAACTTTTTATATAAAATCATCAATGCTTCTCCTGGATTCCATCATTCAACCAGAGCAATGAATCATGTCACTAAATGAGGTCAACCGTAAATTCTGCCGTAACAATTGGCGTCGACGAACTGAATCCATCTTCTGCTCTGTGGGGCGTCGATCGTGGACCAGCACTGGGTCGACATATTTGAAGCCCCGGGGCTGGCCCGCGGTGGTCCGCCCTCGGACAGAGACTGGAGCACGAACCATCGGTTGAACCTCAAACACCAATTCGGACTAAGGTAAAGCTGCCTTTATAAACATATATGTATAAATTTTCATTTACATATATATATATTCGCTCTGTGTTGATTTTTTTTTGGAACCAGTCAAGCATTGTATTGATTTTCAGCTTTGAGCTTTGATTTTGATCCTCAGCTGTTCTGTGTTTTGACGCAGTGAACTGCCATGAGAAGGGCTCAAATGGTTGAGGTTCTGTGCTTTTTAATGCTGTAGGTTCTCTCTGGTTTTCTTCGGGCTCGGATATTTCTGTGGGCGTCGGAGTGGACACTCCCCCACCAATGAGTTGCGAGTTAAACGCCACGACTACTGCCTGAATGATGGGCAGCAACTGCAGACTGGTCACACGTCTGCTGGAAATCTTCACCAAAAAGACACTGTTTCAAAAGCCACAAGGATACCAAGCAACAAGAAGTCCACCACAGCCTTTGGTGGTAGTGCTAAATCACTTTAGCCTTGAACTTTGGCATGGAGGGGGACAAGTAGCAAATAGCCAACAAGCTTCTCCTTCGCACAATACTAACCCCTCTATCTTCTGACTGTGCACTAGATTATTTTGTTTTCATTTATTCTCTCACACGCAGACAGACCAGACATACAGTCACACACCCACATTCATAACTATGAGAAACACAGGACCACCAGAACTTCACACAGAACCCTTCTGTTTGCCACATGAGATCAAGTGTGCCCATCATTTATCTTTGCTTTTATTCATTATGTTGCTCATTTATTTACACTGCTTTGGCCTTTATGAGAAAACAACAAACAAAGGGGAAGAAAATAGTGTTACTGATAAGGTTGTTTTTGTTTGCTTTTCTTTCATTTATTTTCTTGATTGAGGGGAGGCCCCCCACAATGCAAGATATGGTTACATCCGCTGAAGACAGAGCCCTCTGTTGCCTCAGCTTTTGGAGCTGAAGTTTTAATTTTTATTGGCCATGATTTTTTTGAGCTCACACGTTTTTCTCCTTTGTTATTTCTGAACGATTCTTCTTTTTCTCTTTTGTTTTTACTCAATTTCAGGAAAATTGAGACAGAGATTGAGGACTGCAGCCTCAACAAGTTTAAATTTTGACATTTTTTGACCGATACCCTCGTAAACAATCTGTACCTTACCCTTTTTGAAGCTGCTTGCGACAGACAGCCTAGTTCAACATTCATTGTTTTCATTTTGCGCGCCTCCCCCTTACCGCGTCGGACTGTCTGGCCGGCCCAAAGCCACTCGACAGCATGGGGGGGGTACCAAATTTTTCCCGAGAAAAAAATGTCCCATTAGTTGCTATGAGTACATAGGCAATTACTTTTCAAACAAGAAGTCCTGGTTTAATGTGCAGAAAAAGGATAAACCTTGCTAGGGAAAGCACTCTTCGGGGGATAGCAGTCCACCTGATTTGATACATGCTTGGTAACCGAATACCGTTCTGAACAAATTTCTACGTTCCCTTAGAGTGAGGGTTATTAGAGGTTGCGTGCTCCGTTCAATGTTGAGTGATATTAGAGGTGCCCAGAAAGTTCTGACAGTTGAGTTTCCCTCAGGTTGCAGACCGAGGTTGAGTTTCCTGCCGATTCAGAGGTTTTTTCTTAGACTTCTGGAGTTTATGGTGGTTGAGTTATTCCCAAACTCATATTCTTCAAGAGTGGCGGTTGAGTTTCCTGCCGATTCAGAGGTTTTTTCTTAGACTTCTGGAGTTTATGGTGGTTGAGTTATTCCCAAACTCTTATTTTTCAAGAGCGGTGGTTGAGTTTCCTGCTGATTCAGAGATTCTTTTTTACATTTCTGGAGATGGACAGCGGTTGAGTTTCCCCCAGGTTGGGTACCGGGGTTGAGTTTGGTTATTGTGCATGGCCGTGCGATTTCTGCCTGATCAGCAGCTAGTAGACTGTCAGTACTGCAAGGGACAATACTCTAAGTGTAGACTCCGCCAAGGCGGAAGTAAAAAGGAGCGTACCTCTTAGTAATCAGACGATACCAGTAAAAAGCAATTAATTAACACTAAAAGGTTGCCAAGCATGAGGGGGCAATAAGAGCTCATTGACCCCGAGAGAGGAGCTGGACTGGCTATCGCCATTGGTGGGTTAGATGAGACCTATATTCTACTTAGACACTGCAGCAAAACCTTGTGAATGCATGGACGTGAAAATTGAGGCATGAACGTGTGCGGTGCATGAATGACTGAATGATGACACGTTACGTATGCCTGAGAGAACCGTGTTGTGAGTGCGAATGTGCCGTGGACGTGTCATTGAGTGATTGACCGATGAATGGCTGTTTGACTACACATGTTCCTCTGTTTCACCTTCCTTTCCTCCTGGGTTTTGATGCACTAGATCTTCTCCCTGTTTTTGCCAATTATGTAGTGGGGTGTTCAGAAAACACTGCTGCTTGTTAAAAGAACTATGGTTTTAGGCCTTGGGCCTTCTAAAAAGTTTACCAGGTTTTAAAGGGTTTTTTCTGGGTGTTTAAAAACACCAAACGACATTTTTTATATATGATACCACTTTCAGTGGAATGACTGGCTTTGACCTTGACTGACCTTACATGTTCAGTGTCCATGTTTTTTTTGTTGTTATATGTGTATACTCGTTGTGGTGTGCACTTGTCTATGTCTTCGTCTTAGTTGTTGTTATTGTCTAGCTTTTTCCAAAATACAGGTCGCTGGCTGTATACTCAAAGGAGATGAATCAGATCCAACTAAAGAAAAGAGATATTTTAAATTATTCATTTAAGTCTTAATGTTTTCCTCTCTTTCTGTTTCTGAGTGTTTCCTAACAGAATGCCACTGCCTTCTCGACTCCGATCCTTCCTCTTCGCCGCCATGCCTGGTCACTGCTTCTTATGATGAAGGATGAGAATTAAAGGGAAGTATTGTCCATAACTGTAACTGGGAAGCAAAGGGGAAATAGATTGAAATAGACACGTGACAATATGACATATTGTGGATGTTCTAACATAATATCTATTCCAGAGACTACAGCGACTTCCAATCCAACTGCAAAAGTGGGGACAGATCTTCAAATTTCCAAAAGGAGCGTACAGTTGACCCTGGCTTTGACCTTTATGGCTGAGGAGAAGGAGGTCGAGGAGGCTGGAGGGCACAAAGGCAGGTAGACACAAGAGAGAGGAAAACGGAGACACATCCAAAATGATCAGATAAGTGATTTTCCAATGATATTTATCATATGGTTTTAAGAATCCAAATGTATTCTTATGTAAAAAAGGGAAGGGAGGGGCCAACGTCCCTCTGATTTTTGATTTATATTTTATCATAGGAAAATAATATACCCCAAAACCCTCCAACCATTTTCTTCTTGTTCCAACAGCACTTAGCGTGCAAGACCATAAAACACCTTCACTGGGTTTAGACACGTTTAAGGGAAAAATTAAGTGTTCTCAACATTGGGTTGGTGGCCCAATCTGGGTCGCCTGAGATTTAAAAAGGGTCCTCCTGAAATTCTTGATAATTGATTGAAATAAGAGATAGTTTAAAGTTAAGTAACTTCCAAGCATTTAAGGAAGCTCTCCAAACCGTGCTGGGGCTCGTCACCCCTACGAATGGGATAAATACAGAGAGCAAAAGACAATATGATTGTTCGACTCAACTTAACTTTAATTCTGTCTAACCTTAAAGGGCCAATAATCTCGCTGAACTCTGGTTCAGACACAGAATAGGAGACACTTTTGCCACCAATTGACCTTCAAAATTAAGTAAATTACATCTCAAATAATAATTATGAGGGAAATGAATGAAATAAATGAACTGACAAATTCAGCTCTATAAAAGAATTAGGCTATGTGAATAGGTGTGGAGTGTTAACATTATTCAGAATAAATAAAGGATAGAATAAGATTTCTCCTTCACAAATAAGAGATAGCAACGAAAAATGAAACAAACAATTTAAATAAATAAATAACATTATTTATTTATTTGGTTAAACTCATTTAGCTTTCTCACATCTCCATGTCTCCCAATTGTATGTATTCATCTTGAGAAGACATGTAATCACACTCCACACTTCTCCGTCTGACTTGCATGTCCTTCTCCGTCCGACTTGCATGTCCTTGTAAACAGTGGTTCTCAAATTGTTGCTTCTCACCAGGTAAGTAGACGTACCACAGATAATCACTGCAACTCCAGCTATGCTTCTTCTTACTCCAGGAAAAGAAAATCGAATTAATACTTCCTGCTTTTCTTTCAGCCTCATATTTTCCCACTCGCGTGCGAATGGGCTACAGAGCTAGCATGGCTAAAAGCTCACTAACCCACACCTAACCATTGTGTGATTGTGCAGCAGCACCTTTTAGGATCTGAAAAACTCTCAGATCCTGACCTCTGACCTGTCTCTGCCTTCCTGGCCATACTAACTATTCATTTAGTCAGTTAACTAAACCTAACACCCCTAAAACTTCTATTCTATTCTATTCTGTTCTATTCTATTCTATTCTATTTTCTGTTTTGTTTTGGTGTTTCCTCCCCCCCCCCCCCCCTTTTTTTTTTCTGTCCAGGTACCAGCCTACCAGGTACCAGGTACAAGCTAAAGCCTCAGTAGTGGGATCGCGCCTGTGTTCAGGTACCAGCCAATCCCAAGAGTTTTGTTTTGGTGTTTTTTCCCCCCTTCTGTTCAGATACCAGCCGATACCAAGAGAGGTTGCCAGGTGTGTGGAGACTACCCTTCCTCAGACAACAACCAATCATCTACAACGCCGACCGAAATGAACGACCCACACGGCAGTGAAGGTCGCACAGCGGGCGACATGGATCCAAGATGATTGCCGAGACCAGCTGATGCTGAGACGGAGGCTGACCGAACAATGAAGGGGGAACCGACAAGGCCACTGAGACACACACACACAAGAAAACTCTCTAGAACAAGGGCCTAGCTTTGTTTATAAGCCACACCAAATGCTCATAGCTAGGTTGAGGGAGGACAACCTCACACCTAGCTGCAGGAATACAGTCATAAACCCTTCTGCTACGATTGAGGAAAATACTCAAGGTTCTTCACTCATGATGCCGCCAATCAAGTGCAGTGATTCTAACCATGGCTATTGGTTACCCCAGTTACCACTGAACTCAGCCGATGAAGACGAGTGATGTCCTTGATGCAAATGATGATTTTTGCTTATCTAGATGTAATAAAGGATGATTTTTGATGATTCATGCCATTGATAATAATGATGAAGAAGTTTATTTCCACATTTTTCTTGATATATCTGTGCCTCACAAAAGAAGAATATATCCAATGTATGACAATAACAATGCTAATGGTTAACCCTGACAGACAGCAAAGGTGGAATATAATAATTTTGTTTCTTGATTTGGTCGTTGAGGCGACCAAAAGTGGGGAATGTTATGGTCATTTTTATATTCATCATCATATCCTCAAATGTATGTTCATGTGTACAATTTGTCATGTTTTAATACATGACGACTCCATTAATCTTTACACTTTTGAACAGCTGAATCATGATTAAACAGTACAGATCGTATTATTCTCAGTGCAGCACAGTCTCTGCCAAGGCCAGAATCTCTGCTCACATGCAGACATACACTGATGCACACACTTATCAAGACAGATAAAGACTGGAGCAGAACCTTCTCATAACATCTTCATCATCCTCCAACAATTCCACTATGGGCATCTGACTCCCTCCCTTTTGTCTCTCACTGTTGGGACCTTTTCTTATCTGTATAAAAAGCTTAAGCTTTGAAACTGTTGGAGCGGGGCGCGGCACTTCCTTCGGACGTCCGCCTGGACGGACGCTAATTTTGTTTCACTTTGTTCCATCTTGTACCTTTTTACTTAGCAATAGAATAAACTTTTTATATAAAATCATCAATGCTTCTCCTGGATTCCATCATTCAACCAGAGCAATGAATCATGTCACTAAATGAGGTCAACCGTAAATTCTGCCGTAACAGTGGTCAATCTCAGGTTGATCAATCCTGGGTTTACGTCTCATAACAGTTTCCCACTAACTCCTATCTGCAGCTTTGGGCCACTTCACATTTGATATGTGCACTTTGATCTTTTTCTCCTTCGGAATTGTCTGCTCTTTGATCTCTTCTTTTGAACTTCTCTGTGGCTGGGTAAAGTCCTCCACCGGTATTTTGGACAATATGGACAGCTGCATCTTTAATATCCTTCTTCTGTGGTGGCACCACCAAAGGTACTGGTACCTGTGACACAACTGCACAGTTTGCTTGACTCTTGCTTAATCTCAGTGCACCAATCATGAAGAAGATTTCACACACTGATACCTACAGGCATAGGTATTGTCATGATGACCGGCGTGTACTGAGAGTACATGTTCATAGGCACTGGGATGAATACCAGGACTGGGATTGAAACCATTTGCAGCTTTACACCTGGCTCACGCTTCACACCTGGCTCACCTGCTGAAGAGCAAAGGGCCAGATTTGTAACGGCCCTCCAATAAATCAAGGTTTAATCAAACAGGTATTTACCCTGTGTCTCTTCACAGCTCATCAAAAGCTAAGAAAAAATATTGTTTGTATGTTTACGTCAAACTAAAGAAACAATTGTGATGTGGCTTCAGCATTTTGCAAATAAAAAACAACCAGAAATTGGTGAAAAAATATTTCCAGTTTATGAATTGTTTATGATCTTCCTTTAATTTTTATTATAATAAAGGTTTATCTTTTTAATTTACCTCATGAATCTACTGCACTTTGTCTATTTAAAACAAGCTATAGCTTCTCATAGCTTTTATTATTATATTGCACTCTGTTATGTCAATTATTATATTAATCATCATATCATCAAATGTGTGTTCATGTGTAAAATTTGTCATGTTTTAATACACAATGACTGCATTACTCTTTGCACTTTTGAACAGCTGAGTCATGTTAGCTCACAGATAAGACACCAGCCTGAACCTTCAAGGTCAAAGACGGAAACATGCAGACACACACATACACTCACATTCACATCAACACTTACACACCAGCTGACGCACGCACACTATCAAAGACAGATATCAGTGGCACCAGCCTTCCTCAATACATCCAACTCTTCATCATTCTCCAACATCTCCACTGTTGGGAGCATCTGACCCCCTCCTTTTCCTCTCATCAGGGTGGAACTTTTATCTGTATAAAGCTTAAGATGTGGAACTTTCCCAGTTAGTTGTTCCTGCAGGTCGCCTTTCCTTCCTATACAGGATGGGACACTCTTTTTTTACTCTTTTCCATTTAGTTTATAATAAATCTTTTTTCATAAAATCATCATGCTTTGACTGGACTTCATCATTCAACCAGAGCATAAATCATGTATCCAAATGAGGTCAACCGCAAATTTGTCGTGACAACTCCTTATCTAAATAGATTGCAAATAATCCACACAAATGTAACATTTTCCATTG
This sequence comes from Gouania willdenowi, assembly GCF_900634775.1. Taxonomy (NCBI): domain Eukaryota; kingdom Metazoa; phylum Chordata; class Actinopteri; order Blenniiformes; family Gobiesocidae; genus Gouania; species Gouania willdenowi. Next base: position 3,970,801 of record NC_041065.1, read on the forward strand.
TTACCATTCAAACCTGATAATACAGTGTTGGGTTACAGGAAGATTTAAATCAGGGGAAGGTGAGAATGAAATGCTAAATGAATGTAATGTTATGTAGTAATACAATATCATAATATGAATAAAACATTTATTTAAGAATCGTAATATTTTAAGTAGTCAATATATTAGGTACACAAAAAAAAAATGAAAAGAATCAGACCTCTATACCAGCTGGAATCCTTTAAAAACTGACCAATCCCTGCCATTTGTTCTGAATGGAAAGAACCAATCACCTGTCCTTGCCTTCTCCTGCGTGCACACCCTTTACACAACACCAGTCCCAAATATATTGAGCACAAATGAGACATATGAACGGGCTGAAAAGTGATGCAGAGGTTGCTGTCTTTGTGTTGGACAGGTTTATTTTCTGCTTCCTTATCCTTTTATCAGATGTGTGTTCAAGCTTGTGGGGGCATGGTTTTAGATGAAGCCCCTACGGGAGAATCTGGCAAGGGGAGGAGTAGCTCATAGTGCACCTTTAATGGTGACTGCACACATAAATTCTTCTGACCACCAGGGAGCGTAAAGGTCTACGTTTAAAACTTAGAACAAATCTGCTTTACCCATAAAACCCAAACCATTAAAGGCCAACTATGTCCCATCCTGTTCATCTTCATTATCACAACTGAAAGCAGATCCTGTACTTTCTGATGACAATTAATATCGATCAATATTTTGATCCAAACATCAGTTATCTGTGTCAGCACTCGACCTGTTAAAAGTGAATTCAGTTGACCACTTGGAACCACTGCACTGTTATTTGTGAACGGATTGGACTGAAATTTGGTAGTTATAATCTATGGATGTGTACGCATCGATTTCTCATTTATTTTGGAGTGAAATAATTCGAGGGTTGGTGGTACCAAATCATTGGCACATACCAATATATAAACGTACATTACCCTGTACGTTTCATGGGGGCGCCAGGGGGGCCCATTTTTCAAATGATGACTACTCTGTTAAGTTTTTGTTAGATTGGAATGCAGTTTGGTATGAATACTCTATGAATGAAAATGAGAAGCCCTTTTTTTTTAAAATGGGACCCGGGGCCAACCCCCCATTTCCGGTAATTTCCAAATTTATGGAAACATAGTCGTGTGACATATCATTTCAAAGGTAATTTAACGTAAATTACAACTATGCATCACATGATTTGATTAGGGGCCCACCCCCCTTTTTTCAGCCATTAGTAATTTTCTTATTTATTTGCGAGTCAAATATTGTGACAGTTGGTGGTACTGAATCATTGACACATACCGATATATGAATGAGGCTCATTACTCTGCATGTCCCACAAGGGTGCCAGGGGGTCCAATTTTTCAAATGACAACTCCGTTATTGTTTGCTGAATCGGGCTGTAATTTGACATGGAGGGGGGGTGGGTGCTACCCCTTTTTACGGTGATTTCTAAATTTATTGGAGCATAGTCATTGATATATCGTTTCAAAAGCAATTCAATGTAGATTATGATTTTACGTTGCACAATTTAATTTGTTTTACTCTGTGGAACCGAGTCATTTGACTGAATTCTTGGGAACGTGGTACGTGCTATTCGGCACAGAGCCGTAGTTCATTTGAACTTGTTTTAAAACTATTTTTAACATCTATGTTAAAGTCTTCTCAACTTCCTAAATACAATTACAGTAGCATGATTTAGCAAACAGTTGAAACAGCATTCAAACTGTACACAGCGTCCTTGACTGGTGCCATCCAGGGTGTACCCCACATAATGCCTGATGACAACTGGAGATAGGCACCAGCAGACCCCAGCAAACCCTGAAAAGGAGAGAGCGGACTGAAAAATGGATGGATGGACTCCCTAATATTTCATATTGGATAGATACTTTATTCATCTCCAAGAGAAATTCACAAAATTTAGAAAAAAGCTTGGTGAGTATTGATCACATGTTTGGAGTTTGGAGTTAGAAAAAAAAGTATTAGTTATTATCTTTTCTCAAATTATGAAAATATAGGTTCAAAATAGGGCGCACAGTGGCTTAGTGGTTAGCACGTCCGCCTCACAGCAAGAAGGTCCTGGGTTCAAGCCCTGGGGTGGACTTGGGTCCTTTCTGTGTGGAGTTTGCATGTTCTCCCCGTCCTGCGTCGGTTTCCTCCGGGTACTCCGGCTTCCTCCCACCATCTAAAAACATGACTGAAAAATAAAAGTAAGCAAGGATTTTCTGACGTGTCCCTGGTCACTGACGCCACTTGCCCGTCAGTGATCAGGGACACGTCGTAGGCATGCCCCTACGCTTTCAGAAAATGTACTGTTAATGGTACTCAAGAATGGGGTGTCACAGCAAATTTGCGGTTGACCTCATTTGGAGACATGATCTATTGCTCTGGTTGAATGATGGAGTCCAGGCGAGGCATTGATGATTTTATAAAAAAGGTTTATTATAAAATTAAATAAAAAAGGAGTAAAAAAGAAGCTTCCATCCTGAAAGAATGAAAGGCAAAAGGCTCGTGGCAGAGCAAAAAGGCAAGACCCACTCTAACTAACAGTTTCACAGCTTAAGCTTTTATACAGATAACAGAAAAAGTTCCACCCTGAGGTGAGGAGAAGGAGGGAGTCAGATGCCCAACAGTGGAAACGTTTGAGGATGATGAAGACGTGTATATTATGAGGAAGATTGGGCGCCACTCTTATCTATCCTTGATAGTGTGTGCGTTCGTGTATATCTGCATGTGAGTTTGAGTTTTGGCCTTCAGCAGAGACTCTGTGTTGCACTGAGTACAATACGATCTGTACTGTTTAATCTAACATGATTCAGCTGTTCAAAAGTGCGAAGAGTAATGGAGTCATTATGTATTAAAACATGACAAATTGTACACATGAACATACATTTGACGATATGATGATGAATATAAAAATTGCCATAACAGGGGAAACATTGTTCTGAATAAGATGTTTTCTTATGTGCTAACAGATTATTGTTATTTTTATCCATTATATATTATTCCTCTACCGGATAGGTACAATTCTGAGAAAAATTCCTTTGTAGGGCTAAACTGTATATGACATTCCATTATTATGTTTTTTAAGTGTGGAGGTGTAGGGGGTACATGGCTTTAGGTTAAATGTCTGAAGGGGTACGGGACTGTGAAAAGTTTGGAAACCACTGTCCTATGTAATATTTTGGATTTTCATGCCCAGGGTTGGTAGTTTGAGTCCCGTTTAGCTGATGTTCTGTGTTTATTATTATTATTAACTATTTTCCTATTTTAGTGTTCTTTGGGTTTACACTCATCTCCGGGTTTACACCCACTCCCTGTTTCGTCAGTGTGTTTACTATGGTTGGGTAAAAATGCACACAATGGTAAGCTGGTATATTAGTTAGTATATGATTATACAGATTTTTCTTGGTATATTATCCCCTCCAGTCACAACCTCTGCCAACCTAAACCTCAGATTGATTTGATCTTTTGGGAACACAAAGCAGATCAATTGAGCATGTCTGGAACAGTCGGAAACACGGATCAGGATTCTAGACAAAGCGATAAGAGGAGGTTTCCTGTTTACACGGCAGTAACTCCTGTAATTGAATATTCACAGTTTTATAAGTACAAACTTCCTGACTAAAGGTTTTGTGTCAAAATGAGCTTTGCATTTTGTCAAAGCCCAGGAAGCTTTCTTTGTGTTTCTTAGCATGGCATTGAAAATAAACATGAATATTTGCATTTTGTGTGGAACCACTAAGAAACAATATTCTTACATCTCAAAAAGAATAAATACTAAAAGCTTAATTTGAATCTAATGGCCTATTCAGACGTGTTAAAGGCCTGCAGTCAGATTCAGCTGAAAACCTGGGCCAAGAACACCAGAGCAACACCAGCATTATAATTCCTATTGGTCAAAGGTCAACAGCCAGTTAAAGCACAAGAAATAGACATTTCTATTATTCAGAGTCTGAGAAGTCTGGCTGTTTGAAAGAAAAGAAATGTCTTGTCTTTGCTCATGCATAAAAAAGGACTCGGAAGGTTTCACAATTGACAGATTTTGTCCTTTCAAACACACCCCAAAGTGTTAACATTATAAAAATCTCACCATTAATCAATCAATCATCATTTTTATATCTTGAACAGACCGTAGTGACTTCTTACTTAAAACGTGGATGTGCTCTGGTTCTATTTGTTGCATGTGGCATATTTTTTAGGCACATGCACCAAAAGCTGGCAAAGGGATTCTTGCTCTCGTAGTGGCCACGCTACAAGGAAAGGGGTGGAGCTTTCCGAAAATGTATTGTTAATGAAGGAGTGGCCAGTGCCCCGAAACCAGACAGGTGAGGAGTTTTGTAGGGCTGGCATCCTATTACAGGCGGTTTATTAAGGGGTTTGCGGAAATAGCCCGGCCCCTTCACCAGCTAACCCAGAAAGGGAATACCAGGTGCTGTAAGTTTTGCTCACTAGAATTCAAACCTCCACAAGGGGGCGCCATCACCACATTTCTCCACTAAACCTTTTTATCAGCGTTATTTGCAACACACGCACGCACGAAATATACTTACACGTCACCCACTATAGCGGACATGGGCAACTGGTGGCCCACGGATGAATTTTGTGTACCTCTTCCCCCCCACAATAAACGCACAAAATGATCCAGAAAATATATACACAAAATAACTACAAAACATACAAAATGACTACGACATACACAAAATGACAGCAAAGATACACAAAAATATACAGAATTACTACAAAAGTACACATATGAAAAACAGGAAATGAACAAACAGACCATTTGAAAAACAACAATAATCTGAAATTACAAAAATATGATTTTTTTTTTTAATTTAGTAATTAATAATGTAATGATTTAAATTTTATGAAAATTAAAAAAAATGACAAGAATTGAATTTTTAAAATATTATTACTTAATTGTGAAAAAAATGATCCTGTATTTTTTTAAACTACATTTAAGTTTGTGGACGTGAACGTATAGAATACAGTTGTTTGAGATTGTGTGATGGTGATTTCATTTGAAAAAAATTGATAATCTAAACAATTAGAATAATAGTGTTTTTATTTTCATTTAATAATGAAATATTTAATGATTACGTTTTTTGTTTTTTTTAACTCGATTAACATTTGAGGAAATGAAAGTATAAAATAAAGTTGTTTGAGTTTGTTTGATGGTGTTTTATTTTGAAAATGAAAAATTATCTGAAAAAATGAAAATCATATTTTTCATTATAATTACTTATTTAATTCACTATTTAACTAGCGCATTTTTATACTGTATTTTTAAAACTAGATTTAGGTTTGAAGAAGTGAACGTATAGAATACAGTTGTTTGAGATTGTGTGATTGCGTTTTCATTTTAAAAAGAATAAAACTCTTCAATAAATACATAGTATTGTTGGGTTTTTTTTTAAATCAATTAACTATTTATTATTATTATTTTTTCACTGCGTTTTCTATGAAACTACATTTATATTTGAGCCAGTGAACGTATAGAATACAGTTGTTTGAGAATGTGTGATGGTGTTTAAACTTGTAAAACAATAATATTCTAAAAAATTCAAAAAAGTTAGTTTTCAACCAGTATTATTTTCTTTTTTAATCACTTAGACATTCCAGGCCACCCCATGTAGGGACACGGCCCCAAGGTTGAAAAACACAGGCGTACAGTTTGATCAGTGCAGAGGGACGGTGGAGGAAGCAGCAGCAATTGTGAGCGCAGGCGCACTTTGTTTGAGGGAAAAAGGTAGTGTTTGAAAAGGATCAATGTGAGCCGTGCCACAGACACACAGCACAGCTGTGGGTTAAACGGAGCTAGAAGTAGGCCTTTAGTGGCAGCTTCTCTCGCTTACGGCCATACCACCCTGAAAACGCCCGATCTCGTCTGATCTCGGAAGCTAAGCAGGGTCGGGCCTGGTTAGTACTTGGATGGGAGACCGCCTGGGAATGGCTCATGACCCCCCCAAGGCCCTATTCTCGGTCCTTGGATTGAGCAAAAACCTGGATCTGATCTTTGAGGTCGTCTGCCACCTGCTGGTCAGGTTGAGGAACAGCAATAATCATTGTAAATCTAATTTGACTGATTATAACTCCTTTTTCCTTTGGGCCAACACTGTTAACTATTAATTGTTTCATTGTTTTTACAAAGAAGACACACTTTTAAAGAACAACACAACTTTTATTAATATAAAATATGGGAGAAGCAACAGGTGTGTCAACAGTCAGTAAGCAACAGGTGTGTCAACAGTCAGTGTTAATGGCTTCTCCTCCTCTCCAGCTCCTCGTCCACCACACTTTTAAAGTGTTCAAAGCTGGTGTACACCACGCCTTCAAAGCCAGGGGTGGTTGACTTCCCTGTGGCAGGACAAAAAGTGTAAATTTTTTGGCTGCTTCCAACCGCTTTGTCCTTGGAGGGCGTGTAGCGTTTCCTCCGGCCACCACACTGAGTAACTTTGCATGCCCCGCAGGGCCTCCCCGACTTATTGGGGACGATGGGCTTGGGGATGAAAGCGGGGGGGGCAGAACGGGGGCGAATACCTGCCTGCAGGAAGGCCCGGCAAACTGGATTGATGGAGCGCGCGGCTGTGCTGGGACCACCAGCAGTATGGGAGCTGCCCGGACTGCAGGTAGGATGTAGAGGGGGGCGGCGGCAGCAGGCTGGGCTTGGATGGGCCGATTTGAAGGTCCCGCCTCTGGGTCCGGCTCCTCAAAGTCCAACCTGCAGATGTAGAAAACAGACCATGAGGATTCATTTATCAGGATTAGCCCTTTAACACCACACACAAGTGAAAAAGTGAAAACAGCCCGATTGCTCACCTCCGCTTCTCTCCGCGCCTTTTCCCGGCCGTGTGGCGAGGCTGCTCGAACTGCATTTGCCGTCGGTCTGGTGGTGGCAGCGACGACGGCAACGCAAGAGCGTCGGGCAGCGGTTGGTCAGACAGCACGGTGCGGTGGGGCTTGGCTTTGGGCTGCACCGTAGCTCTGTAGTTGGCAGCCTTCTCCTCCCGAGAGAAGAAGCTGGAGATGGACTTATTGTTGATGTTGGGCAGTGGGATGGAGAGGCCGCAGAGGACGGGATCGTCTGTCACGCGATCCACAATCCTTTTATATTGTGCCTTGATGGAGGCGGCCACCTTGCTGGGAGAGGCAAGGCGGCTGGAGGGCGGGCGGTTCCTCAGCATCTTAATGAGGAGGTAGAGCAGCCGGTTGTCCTCTGTCACCTGTGCAGCCTGAGGGTACCTCATCCAGCCAAACTTGGTCTTCTGGGCGGCGCGGTTATCGGGGGTGTCCGGTCCGAGGCAACGGCCAAACAGGGTGTAGCCCCACCTGGACTCGTACTTCTTGACGAAGTTGGCGGCAGTCCGGTCGTGCTCGTGGAGACAGCCCGCGGCGGTGAGGATCTTCTGCCTCAGGTTGACCGGCACGAGGTGGTGGTGGTCGGCGTCATCGGTCAGCTCCAGCAGCAGCATGGCCAGGACCTCCACTTCCTGTATCCCTGGCAGATGGAGATTCCGCTGGGACACCAGCACGTCCTGCAGGGCTGGGCTGTCCTCCTCCTCCACCTTCACTGCCTGGGTGAGGACCACGTGCTGCTCACAGACACCGTCTATGGGGTCCTCCTCCTCCTCCATGGCCACACCCTCATCAGCCAGCTCATCCTCCTCCTCTTCCTCCTCTTGGCGAGACTGCTCTTCCTCCGCTGAAAACATGAAATTTTATTGATGAGTACAGTGTGACAAGGCAGTTTATATGTGTGTGTGTGCTTGTTTAAGAATGCCTTACCTTTCTGAGCGTAGTACTGCCTTGCAGTGAAGGCAGTGGACTGGCACAGGGCGTACTCCACACCAAGGAGCTCCTCCTCATCCGGGTCCCGGTACTGCTCAGGGTAGGGCAGAGGAGCGGCGAAGTTGTCCTCCGGCACGTGTTCCTTGCCAAAGAGCACCTCGGCCTGCCGGTTCATGCGCTGGATCTGCCGGGGGTCCATGCAGGTGGTCTTCCGACCCTGGCCACCAGCCACCCGGAGGGATTCCATCCGGTTGTTCCACTGCACAGCGAAAGCAACTAGGTACACCTGAAACACAAAAAAAACATGTCATGTGTTGCTGTATGTAATGAATAATTTAAAAAAACACTGACAAAGAATTTGGTTGCGTTTTCCTTTTTGGCTCACCTGGAATGGCATGATCCCACATCTCTTGGAGGGAATGACGTTGTACAGGTGCGCGTGCAGCCCCTCCAGCGAGTTGCTGCCACGTCGACACCTGTACTTATTCAGCTGCACGCCGTTCAGGACCACCGTCTTCACGGCCACGTACAGCTGAATGCCAGGGGGATCCTGTTGAACACAACAGCACACAACATGGCTCTTAGACAACATTAAAATTACACAACACACAGGACGCCTGCAATACACACACACACACACACCCCTCCACAGGTGAGCTAAGCATGACAATCAGCTAAGACAAGATAATTATAAAAATAATGATAAGATAATAATAAAGATAATGATAAGATAATAATAAAGATAATGATAAGATAATGATAAGATGAGCCTTATTTTTACCACATTGGGGAAATTCTCGATGTTGCAGCAGCAGTGGAGAGTTAAAAACGAGTAAAGAATGATGACAATAATATAATATAAACATATATACACAATATAAACACGGCTAAAATGTAGGCTAACGCCTTTAGCCGCTAGCTTGCTATGCGCAAAACGATCGCCCCCCCCCACTTCAAATTATATCGAAATAGTACAAGCTAAAACTGTATAAGAGCCATATTCCAAACAGCAAAACCCACATTTAATTGGCAATTTGTTCTGTTTGTTTTTTTTGTTTGTTTTTAGTTCGTTTTCCCAAGACGATAATATGAAAAGTGCTTGATCATACGAACAAAACGAAGCCAGAAACAGGCTGGAAAACTGGCTGGTTAAGGTCGGAATAGCCTTTTCTCAACATAATTATCAAAGATTTGTATATTTAAAAGCCCAGTCTTGAATAAACAGCTAAAATGAAAGCGTAAATATGCGTCTTACCTGAATGAATGAGTTATCGATCGACGGCCTGAAGAATAACGCTCCGTGATTGGTCTGTTGTGCGCTGCTCAACCATTGGTCGGTTGAGCAGCAGATAGGAACTTGGAGGTGCATTCGCCACCAGGTGGCTCATGACCCCCCCAAGGCCCTATTCTCGGTCCTTGGATTGAGCAAAAACCTGGATCTGATCTTTGAGGTCGTCTGCCACCTGCTGGTCAGGTTGAGGAACAGCAATAATCATTGTAAATCTAATTTGACTGATTATAACTCCTTTTTCCTTTGGGCCAACACTGTTAACTATTAATTGTTTCATTGTTTTTACAAAGAAGACACACTTTTAAAGAACAACACAACTTTTATTAATATAAAATATGGGAGAAGCAACAGGTGTGTCAACAGTCAGTAAGCAACAGGTGTGTCAACAGTCAGTGTTAATGGCTTCTCCTCCTCTCCAGCTCCTCGTCCACCACACTTTTAAAGTGTTCAAAGCTGGTGTACACCACGCCTTCAAAGCCAGGGGTGGTTGACTTCCCTGTGGCAGGACAAAAAGTGTAAATTTTTTGGCTGCTTCCAACCGCTTTGTCCTTGGAGGGCGTGTAGCGTTTCCTCCGGCCACCACACTGAGTAACTTTGCATGCCCCGCAGGGCCTCCCCGACTTATTGGGGACGATGGGCTTGGGGATGAAAGCAGGGGGGGGCAGAACGGGGGCGAATACCTGCCTGCAGGAAGGCCCGGCAAACTGGATTGATGGAGCGCGCGGCTGTGCTGGGACCACCAGCAGTATGGGAGCTGCCCGGACTGCAGGTAGGATGTAGAGGGGGGCGGCGGCAGCAGGCTGGGCTTGGATGGGCCGATTTGAAGGTCCCGCCTCTGGGTCCGGCTCCTCAAAGTCCAACCTGCAGATGTAGAAAACAGACCATGAGGATTCATTTATCAGGATTAGCCCTTTAACACCACACACAAGTGAAAAAGTGAAAACAGCCCGATTGCTCACCTCCGCTTCTCTCCGCGCCTTTTCCCGGCCGTGTGGCGAGGCTGCTCGAACTGCATTTGCCGTCGGTCTGGTGGTGGCAGCGACGACGGCAACGCAAGAGCGTCGGGCAGCGGTTGGTCAGACAGCACGGTGCGGTGGGGCTTGGCTTTGGGCTGCACCGTAGCTCTGTAGTTGGCAGCCTTCTCCTCCCGAGAGAAGAAGCTGGAGATGGACTTATTGTTGATGTTGGGCAGTGGGATGGAGAGGCCGCAGAGGACGGGATCGTCTGTCACGCGATCCACAATCCTTTTATATTGTGCCTTGATGGAGGCGGCCACCTTGCTGGGAGAGGCAAGGCGGCTGGAGGGCGGGCGGTTCCTCAGCATCTTAATGAGGAGGTAGAGCAGCCGGTTGTCCTCTGTCACCTGTGCAGCCTGAGGGTACCTCATCCAGCCAAACTTGGTCTTCTGGGCGGCGCGGTTATCGGGGGTGTCCGGTCCGAGGCAACGGCCAAACAGGGTGTAGCCCCACCTGGACTCGTACTTCTTGACGAAGTTGGCGGCAGTCCGGTCGTGCTCGTGGAGACAGCCCGCGGCGGTGAGGATCTTCTGCCTCAGGTTGACCGGCACGAGGTGGTGGTGGTCGGCGTCATCGGTCAGCTCCAGCAGCAGCATGGCCAGGACCTCCACTTCCTGTATCCCTGGCAGATGGAGATTCCGCTGGGACACCAGCACGTCCTGCAGGGCTGGGCTGTCCTCCTCCTCCACCTTCACTGCCTGGGTGAGGACCACGTGCTGCTCACAGACACCGTCTATGGGGTCCTCCTCCTCCTCCATGGCCACACCCTCATCAGCCAGCTCATCCTCCTCCTCTTCCTCCTCTTGGCGAGACTGCTCTTCCTCCGCTGAAAACATGAAATTTTATTGATGAGTACAGTGTGACAAGGCAGTTTATATGTGTGTGTGTGCTTGTTTAAGAATGCCTTACCTTTCTGAGCGTAGTACTGCCTTGCAGTGAAGGCAGTGGACTGGCACAGGGCGTACTCCACACCAAGGAGCTCCTCCTCATCCGGGTCCCGGTACTGCTCAGGGTAGGGCAGAGGAGCGGCGAAGTTGTCCTCCGGCACGTGTTCCTTGCCAAAGAGCACCTCGGCCTGCCGGTTCATGCGCTGGATCTGCCGGGGGTCCATGCAGGTGGTCTTCCGACCCTGGCCACCAGCCACCCGGAGGGATTCCATCCGGTTGTTCCACTGCACAGCGAAAGCAACTAGGTACACCTGAAACACAAAAAAAACATGTCATGTGTTGCTGTATGTAATGAATAATTTAAAAAAAACACTGACAAAGAATTTGGTTGCGTTTTCCTTTTTGGCTCACCTGGAATGGCATGATCCCACATCTCTTGGAGGGAATGACGTTGTACAGGTGCGCGTGCAGCCCCTCCAGCGAGTTGCTGCCACGTCGACACCTGTACTTATTCAGCTGCACGCCGTTCAGGACCACCGTCTTCACGGCCACGTACAGCTGAATGCCAGGGGGATCCTGTTGAACACAACAGCACACAACATGGCTCTTAGACAACATTAAAATTACACAACACACAGGACGCCTGCAATACACACACACACACACACCCCTCCACAGGTGAGCTAAGCATGACAATCAGCTAAGACAAGATAATTATAAAAATAATGATAAGATAATAATAAAGATAATGATAAGATAATAATAAAGATAATGATAAGATAATGATAAGATGAGCCTTATTTTTACCACATTGGGGAAATTCTCGATGTTGCAGCAGCAGTGGAGAGTTAAAAACGAGTAAAGAATGATGACAATAATATAATATAAACATATATACACAATATAAACACGGCTAAAATGTAGGCTAACGCCTTTAGCCGCTAGCTTGCTATGCGCAAAACGATCGCCCCCCCCACTTCAAATTATATCGAAATAGTACAAGCTAAAACTGTATAAGAGCCATATTCCAAACAGCAAAACCCACATTTAATTGGCAATTTGTTCTGTTTGTTTTTTTTGTTTGTTTTTAGTTCGTTTTCCCAAGACGATAATATGAAAAGTGCTTGATCATACGAACAAAACGAAGCCAGAAACAGGCTGGAAAACTGGCTGGTTAAGGTCGGAATAGCCTTTTCTCAACATAATTATCAAAGATTTGTATATTTAAAAGCCCAGTCTTGAATAAACAGCTAAAATGAAAGCGTAAATATGCGTCTTACCTGAATGAATGAGTTATCGATCGACGGCCTGAAGAATAACGCTCCGTGATTGGTCTGTTGTGCGCTGCTCAACCATTGGTCGGTTGAGCAGCAGATAGGAACTTGGAGGTGCATTCGCCACCAGGTGCTGTAAGTTTTGCTCACTAGAATTCAAACCTCCACAAGGGGGCGCCATCACCACATTTCTCCACTAAACCTTTTTATCAGCGTTATTTGCAACACACGCACGCACGAAATATACTTACACGTCACCCACTGGCAACTGGTGGCCCACGGATGAATTTTGTGTACCTCTTCCCCCCCACAATAAACGCACAAAATGATCAAGAAAATATATACACAAAATAACTACAAAACATACAAAATGACTACGACATACACAAAATGACAGCAAAGATACACAAAAATATACAGAATTACTACAAAAGTACACATATGAAAAACAGGAAATGAACAAACAGACCATTTGAAAAACAACAATAATCTGAAATTACAAAAATATGATTTTTTTTTTTATTTAGTAATTAATAATGTAATGATTTAAATTTTATGAAAATTAAAAAAAAATGACAGGAATTGAATTTTTAAAATATTATTACTTAATTGTGAAAAAAATGATCCTGTATTTTTTTAAACTACATTTAAGTTTGTGGACGTGAACGTATAGAATACAGTTGTTTGAGATTGTGTGATGGTGATTTCATTTGAAAAAAATTGATAATCTAAACAATTAGAATAATAGTGTTTTTATTTTCATTTAATAATGAAATATTTAATGATTACGTTTTTTGTTTTTTTTAACTCGATTAACATTTGAGGAAATGAAAGTATAAAATAAAGTTGTTTGAGTTTGTTTGATGGTGTTTTATTTTGAAAATGAAAAATTATCTGAAAAAATGAAAATCATATTTTTCATTATAATTACTTATTTAATTCACTATTTAACTAGCACATTTTTATACTGTATTTTTAAAACTAGATTTAGGTTTGAAGAAGTGAACGTATAGAATACAGTTGTTTGAGATTGTGTGATTGCGTTTTCATTTTAAAAAGAATAAAACTCTTCAATAAATACATAGTATTGTTGGTTTTTTTAAAAAATCAATTAACTATTTATTATTATTATTTTTTCACTGCGTTTTCTATGAAACTACATTTATATTTGAGCCAGTGAACGTATAGAATACAGTTGTTTGAGATAAACGCACAAAATGATCCAGAAAATATATACACAAAATAACTACAAAACATACAAAATGACTACGACATACACAAAATGACAGCAAAGATACACAAAAATATACAGAATTACTACAAAAGTACACATATGAAAAACAGGAAATGAACAAACAGACCATTTGAAAAACAATAATAATCTATGAAATTACAAAAAATATGATTTTTTTTTTCATTTGGTAATCAATAATGTAATGATTTAAATTTTATAAAAATTAAATGAGAAATGACAAGAATTGAATTTTTTAAATATTATTACTTAATTGTGAAAAAAATTATCCTGTATTTTTTTAAACTAGATTTAATTTTGAGGACGTGAACGTATAGAATACAGTTGTTTGAGATTGTGTGATGGTGATTTCATTTGAAAAATAATGATAATCTAAACAATTAGAATAATAGTGTTTTTATTTTCATTTAATTAGTGAAATATTTCATGATTACGTTTTTTTTGTTTTTTTAACTCGATTAATCTTTGAGGAAATGAAAGTATCAAATAAAGTTGTTTGAGTTTGTGTGATGGTGTTTTATTTTGAAAATGAAAAATTATCTCAAAAAATGAAAATCATATTTTTCATTATAATTACTTATTTAATTCACTATTTAACTAGCACATTTTTATACTGTATTTTTAAAACTAGATTTAGGTTTGAAGAAGTTAACGTATAGAATACAGTTGTTTGAGATTGTGTGATTGTGTTTTAATTTGGAAAAGAATAAAACTCTTCAAGAAATACATAATATTTTCATTTTTCTTTAATTAATGAACTATTTAACTTTTTTCACTGCGTTTTCTTTTAAACTACATTTATATTTGAGGCAGTGAACGTCTAGAATACAGTTGTTCGAGAATGTGTGATTGTGTTTAAACTTGAAAAACAATAACATTTTAAAAAAAATCTGTTTTCTTTCTAAAAAAAAATTAAAATAAAAATTAGATTTTTTGTGCGTCATCCAGAGAGAAACCACAGCAGGTGTTACGCCACGATGGCGACTGTACCTCCATGGCGGATGCAGATCTTTAAGATTGAAAAATCACTTTCTAGGTTGACTCTCATCCAGTTGCAAGCGGTGGTCAATTCCCTTGATGATGGCCAACTGACTCAAAGTGTTGAAAACTTAAGTGAACCAGAACTCTACGACTTTATCGTTGAGTACATTAGAATTGACCAGTTGAGAGCTCTTGAAGATGAAGGCATGAGTCAACTTCTCCACCTTGAAGACCTGCTCATCGACCTTTTAACCAATCAAGGCATCCGAAATTCTACAACAGCGGGTTCGGTATCTCATCATATGGAGAAGACCCAGACTCAGCCGCCTGCAGACACCTCTCCAACACTGTACTGGACCGAGGACCATCAGCAACAACCACGGTGAGAGACATCCATGCACCAGCCAACGACTTCACCATGTCAACTCCAGCCAAGTCCAGCCTTTCCGGCCCGGGCGGTGCATCTTTGGGAAGGATGAGTTCTTCCTCAACTGATCAGGTGGTTAGATTGACTGAGGTAACTTCTCTATTGCAACATAGAGAGTTTAGGTTGCATGGAGGGAAAATCTCTGATGCTGGATCCGACATGTCTTTGTAAGCAGATCGATGAAGGGTTACAAGAGGGTTTCAGTGAATCTGAGGTCATAAGAACAATACTTAAAATAACTAAACCTGGTGCATTCAGGGACATGTTAACCAGTAAAGATGATCTTGGATGATGGGTTAAAGAGATTCCTTTGCTCCCACATTAGAGATAAAAATGCCACGGAGCTCTTTCAAGAGTTGAGTAATGTCAGACAGCAAGACAAAGAGAGCCCGCAACAGTTTCTCTATAGAGTTATGGGCCTAAAGCAGCAAGTTCTTTTTGAATCACAACAACCCAGTACACATTTTTTTTTTTTTTCTTTTTCACCAGCCCTCCCTAAGGAAGGGTAAGAAATCTTTTATTTAGAGGGAGGATATAAAAAGGGAGAGCAGTGTTACACCTAAGTGGAGAGGGAGGGGGAGGGGAAAGGGAGCAGGGAGGAGAAACTCAAGGTAGGAAATAGAAAGGGTGGGGAGAATAGATTGTTTTACAGTGAGGGTGAGATGTGAAGTTGTAGAATATATTATACACACATCCGAGGAAGCCCCAAGCAGCTGAGCACCCAACGCATCCCGCCACGTTGACCGCGCTGCCGTCAACGTCATCGGTGCGCCTAATCCCATCAGCTGTTGATAGCGCGACTCGCGGACAACATGTCTGACTCCGAAACTTCCGATGATGAATGCAATTGACGGCATCGCGGATTGATGGAAACGGAAGAGAAAATAGTGCCGATTAAAACTGGAGGTATGAATTTTTTTTGTGGGCGGTTTTGTGATGTAAATGAATCAAGCTTTCAAACGCATATATTTTTTTCTATTAAAAACGCACAGTTTTGTGGCCCCGGAAACTAACCGGGACTACTTTCTTGAACAACTTCAAGCGGCCAGAACTCGGACCAGGGAGGTGACCACTGAGTGAGACAATGTGTATGCACTATAGTGTTGGTGAGGATTGCATACAACGTCATGTCTTAAATAGGCGAACTATCCCTTTAACTATGACCGGAAGCTAGTTCAGGGAACTTTCACACTCTTTACCAAGGGTTAAATGAAAGAAATAGTCATGTCAGACAGAACCTTTAACCCTTCCTCTCAGACACACAGATCAGTGACGACTTTCTTTTAGAACAAATCACTAATTCTACAAATGAAGAAGAAGGGAGGTTAAAACGTCTGCGCACCGGAACTAAAAATAGGTGAGTAACTGTGAGTGCAGCCCACCATGACAGTGATGAGCAAAGTAAACATACCAAAGTTGACAGTGAGCTACAAGCTAATCGTGCTGCTATCCACGAGCTGACGGCACAAGTGTCCTCACTAACCAAGCACCTGGCTCAGATTGTAAGACCCATTGAGGGTACGGCAGCAGAAAGCCCAAAATCACCCAAAGCTTGCCCAGAGTCACCAGCCACTCAGACACGGGGCCGATGCAATGACCGTGTACAAAATGGCAAAATGACTTGTCCCCACTGTTTTAGTTGTGACCAGGCGGGGCATCGCGCTATTGGCTGCCTACAAAGGAAACTGTCAGGAAACGGGAAGAGGTGGTTTCCTGCTTAGTCAATGGGGTTCCCCATCAAATGCTGCTTGACTCAGGGGCGCAAGTGACACTAGTGGGGAGGGCATGGATTGAAGAAGCACTGCCTGATGTTAAAATACAGCCTCTCAAGACTCTTCTTGACAAAGACACCTTTGAAATAGCGGCCGCCAATGGGACCAAAGTCCCATATGATGGATGGGCACAGATAGAACTTCAGTTTGGTAGCATCAGTCAGAGACAGCTGACTATTAAAGTGCCAGCTCTGGTCAGTCAAAACTGTCCCTGCTCTCTCCTAGGTAGTAATGTCATTACTGAGATCATCCAAGAAAACGAAGAACAGGGTGGCCAGCATGACATCATGGCTATTTTAAAAGAGGCATTAAGTATTTCTGGAAGTGCAGTAGAAGCCTTAGTTGCACTCCTCGAGGCAATGGCATCACATGGGACACCCCCCTAGTGCACTTTAAAAGTTGGCAAGAAAGGCATAAACATTGCGGCAGGACAAACTTGTGAAATTAGGTGCAGGGTGAGGGGTTTCCCAGGAGGCGGTACATTGTTGTTTGAGCCCAGTACAGAGAAAAACAGCCCAGAGGGTCTAGAGCAGGGGTCGGCATCCTGCGGCTCCGGAGCCGCTCCCTTTGGCCTCCTTGACAAAAAAAAAAAAAACGAATATAAATAAAGAGTATTTCTTAATTCATTTGTATTCACATATTATTATTAGTTTATTTTATTGCGCAGTTATCTTGGATTTTGAGTTGATACGATCCAATTTTTAAAAAGCTAGAGACCTATTTCTAATTCATAATTTGTCAACAAAGAATAGGCTACGTCACATCAACGTCAACATCCTGCGCCTTTACCTGCTGGCAGCTTTTAGAATGTGTGAACCCGTGTGAACCTGTGTGCGACGTTGTGAACCCTGAATAGCCATGAAAAAAACCCAAAAAAGGAAAGTTTCAGAAGAAAATAGAGAGTTTAATTCAGCGTGGACTTATTTATTTGCATTCACCACCAACGACGCTGGCTTACCTGTATGCTTGATATGTGGTGAGAAAATATCGAACAACAAAAAATGTAACATTGAAAGACATTTTCAAAACAAACACTTAGCATTCGCTGAAAAATACTCAACCGAGGATGAGCGAAAGAGAGTAATTTCGGAACTGCTACGAAAAGCTGAAGAGCGCAAACTATCTTTCAAGAAGTGGATCAGTTCTCCACAGTCAACTAGCACTGCTAGCTTTGTGGCACCTCTGGAGATCGTAAAGAGAGGAAAGCCGTTCACAGATGGAGAGTATATGAAGGAGTCGTTCATGAAAATATCGGAGCATCTATTCTCCGACTTTAAAAACAAATGGGAAATTATTCAGAAAATTAGAGAAATGCCTCTCTCCGCAAAAACCGTCAGAGACAGGACCATTAAAATGGCAGAAAATTTCAGCAGTAAGCAAACTGTTGACATTAATTCAGCTCATGCATTTTCAATTGCCTGTGATGAGTCAAGCGATGTAAACGATGTTGAGCAGACAGCACTGTTATGCAGATATGTAAACTCTGATGGGTCGCAGGAAGAACTGATTGAACTCATACCGCTAAAGGGCCAAACACGAGGGCAGGACATTTGTGATGCTGTTTTGAGTTGTCTAGAAGCAAAAGGAATAAACACCACTCACCTGGTGTCAGTGTCTACTGATGGGGCACCCAGCATGAGAGGAGCACATAAGGGCTTTGTGAATTTGCTTCAAAAGTCACTGGATCGAGAGCTCATGACGTTTCACTGCATCCTCCACACAAACTTTCCCCCTGACTGTGTGGAAGTGATGAACCTCGTTATCAAGATAGTGAACAAAATAATTGCGAACGGGTTAAGCCACCGACAGTTTTGTTCATTGTTTGAAGAAGTCGACAATGCATATTCAGATCTCCTGCTGCACAACAAAGTCCGGTTTCTGTCCAGGGGAGAGGTGCTGAAACGCTTCGCTACCTCTCTGGAGCATGTGAAAACCTTCTTGGAAAGCAAAGGCCTCAGCTATCCTGAACTGGAAGACCTCGATTGGCTGAGTACGTTGTACTTCATGGTGGATATGACAACTCACTTGAACACGCTGAATAAAAATCTCCAAGGAAAGGGAAGCACAGCCCTGCAGATGCTGGAAGATGTTTTGGCATTTGAGCGCAAGATGACAGTGTTCGCAAAAGATGCACAAAAAGGTACGCTCTCTCACTTTCCCTCCCTAAGAGAGTTCAAAGAAGCGAACAATCAAATAAATTATGATTATTTCCACCGTGCCATCATTACAATGCAAGCTGCATTTGGAGAAAGATTCAGTGATTTCAGAAAGGAGAAGCCCACCCTCTCTTTCCCTGTCACACCGCTGGACATCGACCAATCCTTGCTGAACACAGTTGCATTCACCGGAGTAAGTAAGCCTGATCTAGAAATTGAACTGGCCGACATAGCGGATAAAGATTTATGGGTAAATAAGTTCAAATCACTGACGGCGGATATTGAAGAAGTCGCCCGTCAGAAGGCTACACTCGTTAAAGAGCACAAATGGAGTGCTATGGAGAAACTCCCCCACCCCGACAAACTTGTTTTTGAAACATGGAGTGCCATTCCTGACACGTATAACATGAAAAAGTATGCATTTGGAGTCTTGTCCATCTTTGGCTCAACATACTTATGCGAGCAATTGTTCTCAAACATGAACTTCATAAAGAACAAACACCATTCCCGCCTCGTAGATGAGAGCCTACAGGCCTGTATGAAGATCAAAGTCACATCCTACAGCCCTGAAATAGGGAAGATCTGCAGCGAAGTTCAGACACAGAAGTCACATTAAACAGGTAAGAATAATATAATTTAAGAAACTATTATTTTTCCTGGAAAAAAAAAATCAGACTCCGAGCTGATGTAGATTTTTTTGTATGTTCAGGTGCTTCAGTTTATTGCTGGCTGAGCAAAAAACCCGAAGAGGACGAGAGAACAGTCATGGACTTGTCAAGGACGGTCCTAATTTTATGTTTATTTTTAAAGCTCAGCTAAATGTTTTATTTTAAAGTGGGCTACTTTTTGTTGTATTCAGTAGTTATAACAGCTAAAATAAAAAAAAGATGAGAACTTTTAAAAGTTTACAAGCTCTGTTATTTTGTGCGGCTCCCTAAATTTTTTTTTTGGCAGACGAGGGGGCAAAATGGCTCTTTTGATAATAAAGGTTGCAGACCCCTGGTCTAGAGCTTTTTCCAGCCCTGTTAGATGTTCCTGGTGGGTCTTCGAAATGTACTAAAATTCCCATTCAAAACCTCACTCAGCATGATATCTATCTACCACAACAAACAGTTCTGGGGATCTTAGAAGAGGTTAGCGAGGTGAAATCAGTCAAGTGTCCCCCTGGGAGGTCTGAATCTGAGTCTATGCCCTCACCAACTACTCAAGCATACTCTTGTCAGTTTAGTACAGACAATCATGCAGACGCCAGAAACAGGACAGATGGAGACACAGATCTACAAATGACTAAAGTCAAATGGCATCCCCCTGTTGACATATCGCATCTCAGTGAAGGTGAGTAACAGATAGCCAAAGATATGTTGTTTAGCAAGTCAGATGTATTTGCTAAGGATGACACAGACATAGGTTGCATCCCAAACCCGCAACTGAAAATCAACTTAAGAGACGAAACACCAGTGCAAAAATCCTACAATGCAATCCCGAAGCCTCTTTACCGGGAAGTGAAAGAATATGTGCAAAAGTTACTCGACCATGGGTGGATCAGGAAGTCCACTTCACCATACACCTCCCCCGTGGTCTGTGTACGGAAAAAAAACATGAGTATACGTTTGGGTTTGTTGATGAGTCTTCCAGACACCTGACAGCTTTTAGCACTCCTTGAGGAATTTATGAGTGGAATCGCCTCCCATTTGGACTGACGACCGCCCCGGCAGCTTTTCAAAGGTGAATGGAAGGTGTCCTAGAGGGTCTCAGGGATGAATGCTGCTCTCCTTATTTGGATGATGTACTCTGTTTTTCTAAAACATTTCATGAACATGTCGAAGATCTCAGGAGGGTGTTCCGCTGTTTACGGGAGTATGGTGTTAAGTTAAGCCCAAAAAAGTGTGAGCTTTTCAAGCATCAAGTTAGATATGTTGGGCACCTAGTGACTAGTGAGGGAGTTCAGATAGATCCTAAAGACCTTGAAGCAGTGCTCCAGTTGAAGGAGAAGGAACAAAAGAATGTGGGGGAGGTTCGAGCCCTGCTGGGGTTCCTAGTGTACTATAGAACGTTCATTCAGGACTTCTCTAGGATCGCCAGGCCACTGTTTAGGCTACAAGAGAGTTCTGTTGAATCCGGTGAGAAATCCGTTACATCTCGGTCCTTGAAAGCTACATTAAAGAACAAAACTGGACAACTGGCATCTCGAACAACTGTGCAATGGACTCCTGAACACAGTGCTATTGTATCTCGCCTTGTTGATATGCTAACTAATCCTCCTATTTTAGCCTACCCCGACTTTAATTTGCCATTCCAGAAGAAAAAAATATATTCACCCCATATATATATTGGGGGTTGTCTACAACCTGGCATAACTGTGTCCCTGGACAAACATCTCATAGCATCCCATTGGAAATATATATATTTATATACAGTATATATATATATATATATATATATATATATATATATATATATATATATATATATATATATATATATATAAATATATATATATATGTAACATGTATAAAGTGAACAACTAAGATCCATACACATACCCAGGAATCTCGGTTCTAAAGGAGGAATAAAGGTAAAATAAAAGTAGACCACTGTTTATAATCAAGATGAACAAAACCGCCATTTATTTATAATTTCCACATATGTTTCTTCAGTTCAGTCCTCAACTCAAAAAAAATACCCAAAAGCAATATTTCAACTTAGCAGTGTACGATGGGGCCCAGGTCCAGCGAAGATCTTGAAGCGTCCAGAACGTCCTCAGCTTAGGATCCAGCAGCTCCAGTCCAGGCTCTCATCAAAAAGTCCGTCTTGAATAAGGTCAATCAAAAACCAACCTGCATAAGCAGGGTAATATCAATCGCTATGCAATATATCAGAACATTCTAATCTGGTTTAAATCATCCACACTCAAAGTTAACAGCATAGTAACTCACAGGTTTTTTTCACAAATCGTGCCTACAGCAAAACCTGCAGCACCTACTACTGGGCACATGCGGTAATACTCGTGTACACTCACATTAAAGGTGTATAACCACTTAATACTGTGTTAATTTTAGGTGGGTTACATATATATATATATGGGGTGGATATCAGTGTAAATGGTGTGAAGCAGTGTGAGCAATATGATGGGTATGCAACGAGGGACAGAAGTGGGGGGTTGTCTACAAACTGGCACAACTGTGTCCCTGGACAAACATCTCATTGCAGCCCATTAGATTTATGTGTAGATGGTGGATTGTGTTTGAATATAATGTTGGTGTTCTACTATATAATCTTAATTCTTAGTTCCTATTTTTAGGGTTAGAGCTTTTTTCCTAGTAGTTAGGTTAACGCTATTATACGGTATATGCGGAGGAGGAGGGACGACATTTTCCATGTTATTCTGTCATCTATGTCCACGGACAACAATCTCAGCTCACGATGGCAGGCGTGGTGTGGAACAGGACAGTCCTGGACCTGGATTCTCTCAGGGAACTGTGTCGTTGTCACATGGAATATATGAAGGAAGGATGACAGCGTTACTGACTGTTGTACAACCATGCCTGTATATTTGGTGAATAATTCAGAATCAGAATCAGAATCAACTTTATTGGCCAGGGGTGAATGAATACACACGAGGAATTTCTTTTGGTGACCTGTGCTCTCTCAGGTAGTATAACATTAAATAATAACAATCAACTAGAATAAAGAAAATAAATAAAATAAAGAAAAATAAATGAAAAAAGAAGTATAAACATAAATATGAGAGTAGTTAGACTAATATGTGCAAACTAAATAAAAATAACAAGATAATAATAATAGTAATAATAATAATAATAATAATAATAATAATAATAATAATAATAATAATAATAATAATGAAATAAAATAAGAATACAATAATAACAATAAGATAATAGTGCAGTAGTGCATTGATGAGTAGTGCAGTGCATTGATGAGTAGTGCAAATAGGTGAACATTTAAATGAAAAAATTATGTCCATGAACATTCACAGTGACAGGTTGTTCCAGGGTTGATATGTTTAGTTCCAGGTTATATCACAGTAACAGAAACAGGTCCGACACTCTTTGACTGTTTAGTGTTGATCAGAGTGACAGCCTGAGGGAAGAAACTGTTTTTATGGCGGGTAGTTTTGGCGTACAGTGATCTGTAGCGTCTGCCGGAGGGGAGGAGTTTAAACAGATTGTGTGCAGGGTGTGAGGGGTCTGCAGTGATGCTACCTGCCCGTTTCCTGACCCTGGACAGGAATAAGTCTTGGATGGAGGGCAGATCAACACCAATGATCTTTTCTGCAGTCCTGACTATCCTTTGTAGTCTGTGTCTGTCTAGTTTGGTTGTAGATCCAAACCAGACAGTGATGGAGGTGCACAGAACAGACTGAATGATGGAGGTGTAGAACATTATCAGCAGCTCCTGGGGCAGGTTGAACTTCCTAAGCTGTCGCAGAAAGTACATCCTCTGCTGTACTTCATCTTTCTTTTTAGCTGGTTAGAAAGGCGACAAATCTCTTCCCGTGGTTTGGTCATTTATTTGTTGGCGTTTAGTATCGTCGTTCACGATATATCGTCAAAAACATTCTCACCGGTAAGAATATGTCATCCCACGATAGAAATGATAAATGCCCATGTCAAAAATTAGCAAGGGCCACAGGCCATTTATCCCTCAATTTAGCCAAGAATGCCCCTAAAAAAATTGTTCCACAGGCCAAAATTGTTGTCAACAACTTCTTATTCTCTGGAGCAGAGCGTTGTTCTTGGCAGCTCCGCAGCGGAGCCTCCACAATGGCGATGCTTGTCAGGACTATCTGAAGCTGCCGTGCTGCGATACATCATGGACCGCTATTTGGTTAAGACCAGATAATCATTCAACAAAGTGAACCAATCCAAGTTCCTCCATCAGATCCACCCAAAGTTCCACAAACACGGGGACAGAGATGAACCCACAGCAATAATTATGAACTGGAAACTCAACTAAAGCTAACTAAGCTAAGCTAACCCACCGACACACTGACTGGGCTAACAGCTAAAGCTATCCACTCCATATAAGTAATAGACCAAGTAAAAAGAACACAGAGCTGCCAAGCCTTATGCTTTTTGCAATTCGACGGATTCCACCCCACACGCCACACATTTCCCATGCTTATATTTCCCCATTCAGTACTCTTTTTATTATTTTCATGATAATAAACTTTGTTCCTCGCAGCTTTGTGTAGCTCAAGTAACTCTGAATGACTGACCGAGATAATCAATCCCAGACCAATTCATGTCTTCTTGTGCCTAAATCAAACCAACCACGGCAGGCATCACACAATAATGAACCAATCAGAAGCAACGTAAGGCGGGTTTTGATGATCTGGTCTCTAACTGACACCTCACACAACATGCACTAGTCGTCGACATGCTTTCAGAAATAAAGTGTTTCTAGAAGTCAGACGCCGACAGAGATGGTATGTAACTACCCATATTTGTCCAGTTTATATTGCTGTGTGTGTGTGTGTGTGTGTGTGTGTGTTATAGTGTTTGTTTACTCGTCTAAACTAACACTATAGTTAGTTTAGACACACAGTCAGATGTGTTAGCGACTATCAGTTCTGAGTATTCTCTTCTATAATTAACTGTCGCTCCTCAGCAGAGATCTGCTGCTACTGCTGAAGCTAACGGGGCTGTTTCCAACCCTCCTGTTGTCCTCATTTTCTGTATACACCCTGTGTCCTCCAGGTCAAAATGACCCGTCTTCACTAAACCCCCAATATAAGCAGCTTAATTGAATTTAAATACCAAATTTCATCTTGCTTGAAGAAACAACTTGTCATTCACCACACAATGTGTGAATACCTGAATTTTCCCTCTTCACTTGTATTTCTATAGCATAAGAAAAGAAAAAAAAATGTGCAAAAAGGAGTTTTGAATGCATTTTTATTCATCCCAATGACTATTTTTTTTCTTTTCTTTCTCCAGTGAACAATTTAAGACAATGTACAATACAAAAATATGAAAAATAACATAACCCATTCAACTAATTAGCACATGTAGGGCAGTATGCAAGTGCACAGCCTTTGCAGATATATTTCTTACAGCGGTCTCCTTGCTAAGTGGCAGGCCCCCTACGTCATTAAAAAGAAGGTGGGTCCTGTTACTTATGAACTCTATATGCCAGAGCGTCGCAAGAAGTGCCAAGTGTTTCATGTTAACTTAAGGAATGGTTTGACAGTCCTACACCATCACTTCAGATGTGGGCTCGTGCTGTTGTTGACGAGGAGGATGTTTTGGAGCAGTTTTTCCCATCAGCAGGTGGAGAGCAGACATACCCAGATCTGGGTCATCTGGCAGCACACCAGCAGGAGGAGCTTGAAGCCATCATGCCCATTGAGCTCTTCAGCACAAAGCCAGGCTGCACAGACCTCATCAAACATGAGATACGCCTACGCTGTCCTGATCAGCAACCAATACGAGACACCACATCAAGAATTCCAGCAAAGGTAATGCCCGCCATAAAGCAGGAAGTGGAAGACATGCTTGCAATGGGTGTTATTGAGCCTTCAAAGAGTGAGTGGTGTAGTCCAGTGGTGCTGGTGCCCAAGAAAGACGACATAAAGCTAAGATTTTGCATTAATTTTTCCAAACTCAATGCTGTTTCTGCTTTTGATGCCTATCCAATGCCGAGGGTAGAAGATCTGATTGAAAGGATGGGAAATGCCAAATACCTGTCAACACTTGATCTGTGTAAAGGCTATTGGCAGGTGCCATTGACTGAATCTTCTAAAGACTTAACGGCTTTTAGGGTGCCCAGTGGACTGTATCGTTTCAGGACTGTACCTTTCAGTCTGCATGGAGCCCCAGCAACGTTTCAAAGGCTTGTGGATGAAATCTTGAGAGGAGCTGATGGGTATGCAGCAGCATACATTGATGATATTGTGGTCTTCAGTGAAACATGGAAAGATCATAAACGACACCTCTCTGACGTCTTGCAGAGAATCCAAAAAGCTGGATTGGTCATCAATGCCCGTAAGTGTCACATTGCCAAGTTTCAGGTGGAATATTTGGGCTATGTCATTGGGGGTGGGGTCATTCGCCCTCAGGTCAATAAAATTGAAGCCCTAAGTGAATATCCTCCACCAACGACAAAGAGAAAGGTAAAATCATTCCTGGTTTTGGCCGGCTGGTACCGTCGTTTCATCCCCAACTTCTCTGCTAGATCAGCTGTTTTAAGTGATCTGACCAGAAAATCCAGCCCAAATAAGGTAAAATGGGCTGCAGAGTGTGATGCTGCTTTTCTTGACCTGAAAAACTGTTTGTGTGGAGAGCCTGTGTTGAAGTGTCCAGATTTCACCAAACCATTTACAGTGCAAACTGATGCGTCAGGAGTTGGACTTGGAGCTGTGTTGCTGCAGGGGGAAGGAGATGACCAAAGTCCAGTGCAGTACATAAGCCGAAAGCTCTTCCCAAGAGAAACAAGGTATTCTACGATTGAAAAGGAAGCCTTGGCAGTAAAGTGGGCTTTGGATACTTTAAAATACTATTTGATTGGTCATGAATTTGTGTTGGAGACTGATCATCGTGCACTGCAGTGGATGAACAAAATGAAAGACACAAATGCAAGGATAACAAGATGGTATCTCTCCCTGCAGCCATTTCGTTTCAGGATCCAGTACAGACCAGGAAACAAGAACCCGAATTGACTTTTTTCTTTCAAATAATTCCATCGTACATAAGATGTCCTCTAAAATACATCCTATAATTATTAGCGATCATGCCCCAATATCCCTCTCCCTGCAGTGTGACTCTAATCAGAAAGTATCCTCTCTATGGCGCTTTAACACCTCATTACTTAATGACAGTAAATTTGAAAAAATTATAAGAAAAGAATGGGAGGACTTTCTATTGACAAACGACTCCCCGGAAATATCACCGTCCTTACTCTGGGAAACTGGCAAGGCTGTCATTAGAGGGAAGATTATATCATACTTGTCATGCCCTCTACCTCTGGCATCTCCTGAATTGGTCCGTTGGCACCATCTGGTGGTCTCCATGCCTCACTGTCCAGACTACTCAACTCTAATCATCAGGATTGCTTCCAGCTGCGGCGGGGAGTGGTCACACCACTACTTAAGACACCGGCAGACCACAAACCGACGCCAAACTGTAAACATTGCAGACTCTGACCCTCTCAGCCGATGGGATCTCTCCTGCCTCCTTCCCACCTGGAACCATCATCACCGCTGGAATCCCTCAGCTCACTCCACCCTTCAGCTGGTTCTTCCCCACTCCTGTGCCAGGCTCCTTCGTTTCGGCCGCGTTGGCTGCAGCTCGAGCGTCTCTGTGTTCCTGCCCATTTGGGGTTCAGAGGTTTCCTTTGTTAGTTTAGTCATTCTGAGTTTATGCCTTTAGACCTAGGGTTCTGTTTTTTCATCAGTAGTTTCCTGATCGTTTTTAGTTAATCTTAGTATTAGGTCTCCCTCAGTTTGCTCAGCACTTAATTTCTCCACCACCCCACTTAGGGCGCTGGTAGGTTTTCTGTTGTATTCAGTTTTGTGAAATAAATCAGTTAATTGTATCTGTGCCTCCTGTTGTGCTGTCTGCGCTTGAGCCTCAGTTCCGTCCCGTGACAATACTCTTCTTTTAAGAAAAAACAGGAACAGATAGCAGAAAAAACAACTGAAGAAAAGATCAAAAAACTTACGGAAGAATACGCAGCTAACCCGTCTGAACTTTTATGGGAAAAACTCCAAAATACAAAACTTAATCTGGATATCATCTTATCTAAAAAAACCGACTTCATTTTACAACAATTAAGATACAAAAACTTTGACTACAATAATAAATCAGGCAAATATTTAGCAAATCAGCTCAAACACAATAAAGAAAATTCCTTTATAGCAGCAATTTCTGATAATGCAGGTCGAACTTTAAACTTACCTCAGGACATTAATAACATTTTTCATGATTATTATCAAAACTTATACTCATCAAATTTAAACCCTGACCCTGAAGATATTAAAACCTTTCTTAATAAACTAAACCTACCACAGCTCACTATAGATCAGAAAACCACCTTAGACTCACCATTAACCTTACAAGAATTACAAAATGCTTTAGACAGCATGTCAACAGGCAAAGCACCAGGTCCAGATGGGTTCCCTGCTGAATTCCTAAAACATTTCTGGTCAATGCTGGCTCCACTATTTTTCAGAGTAGTAACAGAGATCAAAAATAAAGGTCATGTAGGAGGTCACATGAATACAGCGAACATTAAATTGTTACTTAAACCAGACAAAAACCCCATATTACCCTCAAGCTATCGTCCCATCTCACTTATTAACACAGACTTAAAAATTATTTCCAAAGCACTCACATCCAGGTTAGAGAAAGTAGTACAGTCAATTATACACCAAGACCAGACAGGATTTATTAAAAATAGACACTCCACAGACAATGTGAGAAGACTGTTTAATGTGATCAACATGGCACAGAACTCTAAAAAGAAAAAAATAATTTTGTCACTCGATGCAGAAAAAGCATTTGATAGAGTAAACTGGTCGTTCCTCCTAGCTGTCCTTGGCAAATTTGGCTTCGGAGAATCATTCATATGATGGATCTCCACCCTGTACAATAAACCTAAGGCCTCATTAACCACAAACAAAATAACATCCCAAAGCTTCACACTGCAGAGGGGAACCAGACAAGGCTGCCCACTCTCACCTTTGCTTTTTGCAATATTCGTTGAACCTCTCGCAGCAGCTGTACGTCAGAACTCTGTTATTAAAGGAATCCACTCATCCATCTCAGAACACAAAATTAATCTTTACGCGGATGACATCTTACTCTATTTGGAAGAACCACAATCCTCTTTAGAGGAAGTATTTAATCTAATAAACAGCTTCTCTAAATTATCAGACTATTCCATTAACTGGACAAAATCATCAATCCTCCCTTTGACAAAAAATTCATGGAATCCTGCAAACCAAAATCCACAACACCCCTCCACCACAAATACAATTAGATATCTAGGCTTAAATATATCACCAAACTTAAATGAATTAATTAAACTAAATCATGATCCGATGTTGGACAAAGTCACAGAAGATCTGCGGAGATGGAACAATCTCCCCATCTCACTACTTGGCAGGATAGCCTCAGTTAAAATGAAAATCTTACCTAAAATAAACTACCTGTTCTCAATGATACCACTAAAACCACCAAAACAATGGTTTCAAAGATTAGATTCTGCAACTACAAAATTCTATGCTAGAAATAAAAAACCTAAAATAAGCCTTTCAACCCTTCAAAAAAACAAAGACGAGGGTGGTTTAGAAGCCCCTAATTTCATGCATTATTACTTAGCAAACCAAATATTATATTTAACAGAATGGCTAAAACCAAAAGAATACTACAACACCTGGCTAGAAATAGAACAGTTAGACTGCAAACACATTAAACTCTCTGATCTCCCTTTTATCACTGCGACCCTCAAACATCACAACTGCTTTAAAAACCCACTAATTGCCTCCACACTGACTGCATGGTGGAAAGCCCTGGACATCACAAATGTTCAATTAAAAACTAGTATACTGTCTCCAATCTGGCACAACCCCGACTTTAAAAATAAAAAAACACCACTTTATCTGAAGACATGGGAAGAGAGTGGAATCACTCATCTCCAAGACCTCTTTGAAAATGACAAGCTTAGGACATATAATAATCTAACCCAAGCATTCGGTATAAATAAATGTAACTTTCTACAGTACTTACAAGTAACAGAAACAATAAAGAAAACTTCTCCACTAGACTTAACTACTTTACAACCTCCAGAACTGGCTACATATATGAAAAAAATCTCAACAAAATCAAAGAAACTCTCAAAAATATACAGAGCTCTCTCGATCACCAACTGTAATTACTTACCAATCGCTAAGTGGGAGGCCGAACTCTCAATCACCCCGAGCATTGATTTCTGGACAGAAATTTGTCGTAATACTTTTAAGATGACGAAAAACACAAACCTTCAGCTAATTCAATACAAGGTCCTCCACAGATCCCACATTACCCAACAGAAAATGCATAAAATGGGCTTCTCCTCAACAGACATCTGCTCTCAGTGCACCCAGAATACAGCGGATTCCTATTTACATGCCTTATGGCTTTGCTCCCCAGTGCAACACTTTTGGATTCTAATTACTGAAAAACTGTCCTCCATTTTGGACTGCAGAATTCCTTTATCTCTAAATCTTTGTCTGATAGGAGACCTGACAATGCTTCAACTTCCAGCAAACCGATCACAATCAATCCTTGCGGCACTAGCCATAGCAAAAAAAACAATATTACTAAATTGGAAAGACAAAAAATCCTTAAACATAAACCAATGGCAAAATCTCCTCACAGAATTTATCTCCATGGAAAAGATGTCTGCTCTCAGAAAACAAAAAAAAATAATGTGCTTTGAGGAGCGTTGGACTCCTTTTTTAATTGCATTAAATCTAAATTTTTAAAGCCTGATGATCTAGCCTGCAAGCGACTGCCAGCACCACTTTTTACTAACGCACTAGTCCAACTGTAGGCCTGGGCTGCCTTGGGCCTCTGGGGTAGTCTTGGCCAGGTTGGCTGGGGAGGGTTGCCGGGGTGCCTGGCTGCCTCGGCGCGGGTGTGCATTCCTTCTGGGTGTTCACGGGGTCCCAGGGCTGTTCGATTTGGCGCTGTTGCCCCTTGCATGCGCATCTGGTTGGCCTCTGGGGCTGGGGCCCTGCGTGCTCCTCTGCCGCTCCTTCCCCTTGCTCCCTGTCCCCCTGTCTCGTCCTCCCCCCCCTCCTCCTTTGCTCTTGCGCCCGCCATCCTGTTGGGTTGGGTTTGGGGGGCTCCCGTTTGCCTGGGGGCTGGTGGGGGGGCTGTTGCTCCCGCCTGGGGGGCGGGCGGTGCCGTGCCGGATGGGTTGGCTGGGGGGTGGTCTCGTCAGGGGGCCTGCGGTGGTGGGGTCCGTGGCTCCGGTCCGGGGGGATCCGGGGTGGGGGTGGCTGCTGCCCGGGGTCGGCTATTGCCTCCTGGGTCGCTGGGTGGCGGGGTGTGGCCGTGGGTTGCTCCGTCGGCCCTTGCGGGTCCTCGGCTTGGCTCCCTGGGGCGCGCCTTTGCCAGGGATGTCGCTTGCGTGACGGGCCGGGCGGGGCCCCCCTCCGGTGTGGCCAGTACGGCTAGGGGTGTGGGGTGGGGGGTGCTATGGGGCCTCCCTGGGGGTCGTGTTGGGTGGGTGTGCGGGGGCGCGGCGCGTGGCCCTTGGCCTGGTGGATCCGCGTCGGGATTGGCTGGTCTGCTGCGCTGCGCAGCCTTGGGTGGGGCGGGGCTGGTGGCCTGGGGCCCGCTGTCGTCCGGGGTGCGCTGGCGTCGGGGGGGTGTCTCGTGCCGGTGCGTGGGTCGTCGGGGGTCCCCTCCGTGGGGGGGGGGGGGCTCTACTGGCGCCGTTGGTGTGGGATGGCGGTACCGGGCTGGGGGTGCTTCGGTACTCGGGCTTGCCGGTCCGTGGCTGGCGGGGTGGCCCTGCTTGGCGGTAGATGGTGTCCTCTTTTGTCGGGGGGGCCGGGGCCACCTTCCGGTGGAGGGTGTTGTGTCGTGGCGCCGGGTGGGCCTGTGCTGGCCCTGGTGCGGGCACGGGCCTCCCCCCTGCTCGGCCGCTCTCCTTGGCGGCGGGGGGGCGTCGCTCTGGGCCGGCGTGCGGCGGGGGTCGCCCCCTGGGGCACCGGGGGACGGGGTTGGTGCCTGGCTGCGCCCGGGGGTGGGGGGTGCCGCCGTGCTCCGCGGGGCCGTCACAGTCTGGGGGGTGCCGTGGGGGGGGGTCTCCGGCTTTGCTGCTCCGGGGCCCACAGTGCCGCTTGCCCATCTGCACCATCTACCATCTCGCGTGGCCCGCCATGCGGACGGGCCCGGCTCGCACCGGACAGGCCTCCTACATGTACACTTCACCTCACTCCCAGCTGGTCTGGCCCATTCACAATATGCACCACACACCCATACCCAACCCTTGGGGGGCTGGATGGTGGGACTGGGGGTGGAGGGGGCCGCCACCTGTGTCACTATGTAGTGGCGTGGGGGCGGCACTCCCACCTCTAGTTACCCTACTAATCCCTCCAATTTTAATCACACCTCAACATGCCACCCCCCGGAGGGTGTATCCTCACTTACACCCTCCGGCCTATTACACCACATACACATATATCCACAAAGGCAGGATGGGGAGCACCGCTCCCCTCCATCCCCCTTCTTTTAATTACACCCCATACATTCACTGAACACACACACTCACACAGGGGATAGGGAAGTGCCTCTCCATTGGGGAATGGAGAGGCACCATAACAGGGTGGTGGGTTGGTTCACATATTTGGGCCTCTCCGTTGGGGCCCGGCCCCTCTGTTGGTGGCTGGGCCACTGCATAGAGTAAAAATACATCAGGATGGTGTGGTCGGGCGTGGCGGTGGGTTTCGGGGGGGTTTTGCTGGGGTCTCTCCTTGCGGGGTCTTTCCGGGCGGGGGCGGCCTGGTGGGGCGCGGGGGCGCTTCCTCCCGTTGGGTGTGGCTTGGTGCTTGTTTCGTCGGCTGGTGGCCTTGGGGGCGGGCCCCGCGGTGTGCGGGCCCGGGGCGGCCTGCCTCGCCGGTTTGGGGGGTAGGTGTCCTGGGGGTGTGCTGGTGTCCTCACCGGGGTTGGGGCAGGGTTGCTTGGTGCCTCGGAGCGGCGCTGTTTACTGGGGGGCGGCGCTAGCTGTTCCGGTGGTGGAGGTTGCTGTCGGCCGCCTGGTGGGTCTGTCCTGCCATCTGCGGACTGGTGGGTGGGTCCGGGGCATCTTTGGCTCGGGGCTGCGGTTCCGCACTTGATGTGTGCCATTGGGGTGCCTCCGTCCCCGCGGTGGGGATCGCCGGTTGCTCGCGGGCCGGTGGGGGGCGCTGCTCCATGGCTGGCGCTGCCCGGGGGGCGGCGGGCCCTGGGCTGCTGGCCGGGTCCTGGCCGGGGGTGGGGGGTGCGTCCCGGGGGGCTTGCCCTTGGGGGGTCCTGGTCCCGGGGGGTGCTCCTGGGGCCCGGGATGATTGGCTGGCTGGCCGGGCCGGTCCTGGCGGGGGTCTTTCGGGGCGGGTGCCGCGTGCCGCGCCCTTGCATGCCTACTGGTACGGCCCCTGCTTGGGCAGTGCCCCGTGAGGCAGGGTGTCGGGCATGCATAGGGGGCCACATCCCGGCAAGGCGGTCTGGCTTGGCCCTTGGAGGGGGCCCTGGCTTTAAAAAAAAAAAACTGAAGCCCGTGGCGCGGGCGGCATCAACAAAAGGTGATTTGGGGCGCCATGGGGGGCTAGGTTGGGGTGCCTGGGGGCCGGCGGGGAGACTCCCGGCGGCCCCCTGGTGCCTTATGCGGCTTGGGGTGTGGTCGTCCTCCCTGGGCGGGCTGCTCCTGGTGCTGCGTCCATTCCGGGTCCCTCTGGCCTGGGGTCGGGTCCCTGCTGGCTCTGGGCTCGGCGGCGGGTGCCCGCCGGCTGCCCGTTCGGCGTGGCTCTGGTCGTCTGCTGGGCGTGGGCTTCGGCTCCTCCGCTGGGGTCTCGGGCGGGGAGCTCTCTGGGCCCTCCCCTCGGGGTGTTGGACGCGGGGTTGTGGGGGGGTGGGGGGGATGGGGTGGGGGGTCTGGGGGTTGGGGGTTGGATCGGCGGCGTGGTGCGCTGGGTCCTTGGCTCCTTGGGGCTTTCTCGGGTGTGTATGGGGGGGCGATGGTTGCCTCTCGGCTTGGGATCCTGGGGGCGTTCGGGGGGCTGCTTGGCCGTGGGGTGGTCGCCGGGGGCCCCCAGATTGCCCGCCCTTGCTGCTGGCCTGGCCGCTTCTTCGGGCCCGGGGGCGGCTCGTGGGTTTTGCAGTGGCGGTTCTTGGAAATACATTTGTCATGGATGCACTGGCCTTGGGCTGTGGGATAACACTCATACTGGGCTCAACCATAGACACGTTGTTCCCAAATACCTGTTTTATGGAATTTCCACTCACTTCTTCCGCTGTTCACAGCCACCACCATTATTCTTAAGCCGCACACTGGTCACCAAACTGGCTTGATAACACAACAATAAGCACAATATACACAACCACAATTTCACATCGCATCACTTGAAACCTATCGACTACTCCCCACCCATTCCATTTCCTATCTTGTATCCCTCTTCCCTGTTAACTTCCCCACCCCTCTCCAACCCCTCACCCTGGTGTAACACTACCCTCTCTTTTTTACATCCTCCCTTTAATAAAGTATTTCTTACCCTTCCCTAGGGAGAGCTGGTGATGGTCACAATTATGCAATGAAATAAATAAATTTATTTAATTGCTATAACAAAATATGCATTGCTGTTAAAAGATTACACTTCTTGTAGTGTTAACCTTCAACAGAATGCGCAGACAAGATAAAAAAAAAAAAAAAAAAAAAAAAAAAAAAGGAAACAAGAACGTGGTAGCGAATTTCCTCTCACGTACTTTCGAAGAGTGACTCTCTTAAGGGGGGGGGAGTGTGACAAAGTGGATGAAGGGATTCACACCATTGTCAGTTATTGTCATACAGTATATTATTTTGTATTTTTATTAATTTAGCTGTAACTTACTTTTGCTTTTATAACATTTGCAAACACTTACTATCCCGGGTTTGTTTGTGTCAGCATTTAGTTATAGTTTACATCAAAGCATAGTAATTCAAACCAATACACAGTTTATTTAAACATCTTTATTTAGTCTTTGTTTATTAACTATTCGTTTGTTTTTTCATGTATAACCAAATGTGTTTGTTTGTGTTTAGTGAACAGGATCATCATTCCCTGCATGGTCAGAGTTGGTGATGTCACCAGAGACATCTCTGGGCCATACCAACGGAGGGGATTTTTCTTCTTTGATTGTTATTTTCTTTGGTAACTTGTAAGGATTATTTATCAAGTATATTGACATCATTTCTTTATTTAAGTCATTTAGTTGTGTAAATGATTTAATGTAAATTTCAGAGTTTGGTTCCTTTGTTTTGTAGTTAAAGGAAGTGTGGGTTTGTCCCTTGAGTTGAAGTGGTCCACCAACAGGTGCAGCTACTCATCTAATGAGGCATGCTTTTTTTTTGTTCAAAGTGTTTTTATTGTAAGCATGATATAAAACAGAAGAAAAGGAAATACAACAATCTTTTTTTTTTTTATATATATATATATATATATATATATAACCCCCCTCCCCCCTCCCGCAGAACACTCCCACCCTGTTGCACCTAAAAGAAGAAAAAAAAATAATAAAATAAATAAATAAATAAATAAATAAATAAATTTTAACCAATAGAGTAGAGATATGAATACGACATCATTCTGATAGAATAAATGAGGGATCCACCTGTTTGATTTCATCCAAGATGGGTTGCCAGAGAGTAAAAAACTTACTGACACAACCTCTTATAGAATATCGTATCTTCTCCAGTGTTAGATGAGACAAAAGATCAGCAAACCAGATTCTAAGCGATGGAGGGCGTTTGTCTTTCCATTTAAGCAGTATAAGCCTTCGGGCAATAAGTGTAGTAAACGCGATCACATCTTTTTGTTCTTGATTAAATTTAGAAAATTGAGGTACAATACCAAATATTGCAGTTGTGGCGGCCGGTTCAACATTAATCTGGAATACATCTGAAAGAAATCTAAATATGGATCCCCAAAAGTGTGTCAGTTTTGAGCAGGACCAAAACATGTGAGATAAAGTCGCTAGCTCAGTTTCACAGCGATCACAATGGGGGTCTAGGTCAGATTAAAATTTTGTCAGTTTCACTTTTGACCAATGTAATCTGTGAACAATTTTGAATTGAATTACCCTATGTCTTAAACAAATTGAAGAAAAATATATATTATCTATCACAGATTGCCATACATCTTCAGGGATTACAGTTGTAAGTTCCTCCTCCCACTTTCCTTTGACACGGGACAATGGTTCCAGATCCCAGGAATTAATAATCGCATAGATTTTACCAATAAGTCCTTTGGAATTTGCATTCAAGTCCAAGATGTTTTCAAGGAGTGTGTCAGGTGGTCGTGATGGGAAGTGATTGATTGAAGCAGACACAAAACTGCGAAGCTCAAGATATCTGAAAAAATGACAATCATGGATTTGAAATATCCCTTTCACTTGTTGAAATGAGGCAAACAGTCCTTCAACAAACATGTCCTTCAGTGTCCTCAGGCCATGGGCGGACCACACTGCAAAAGAGTCATCAACAACAGAAGGTACAAACATATGGTTTTGCATTACAGGAGCATAGATTGACAGATTATTTAGACCAAAGCTTCTTCTGAATTGAGCCCAGATCTTGAAAGAGTGTTTGACAACTGGATTTGTGGAAAATTTGCATAAAGGTTGAGGGAGAGGTAACTTTGTACACAGCAGAGAATGCAGAGAGGTAGATCTACATGACATATTCTCAAGTTTCAACCATTTCAAACTACTGTTGTGTGAAGAATGAGGCCAATATAGCATCGCGCGGATATTGGATGCCCAATAGTAATATTGAAAATTGGGAAGTGAGAGTCCTCCATTTTCCCGATGTCGTTGCAAAATATTTTTTGAGATGCGTGC
This sequence comes from Gouania willdenowi, assembly GCF_900634775.1. Taxonomy (NCBI): domain Eukaryota; kingdom Metazoa; phylum Chordata; class Actinopteri; order Blenniiformes; family Gobiesocidae; genus Gouania; species Gouania willdenowi. The sequence continues at coordinate 4,007,227 of NC_041065.1, forward strand.
ACTTTTCCCATTCCATATAAATGATGAGACTAACTTGTCTATGTGTAAGAAAAACGATTTTGTTAGGAATAATGGTATAGATTGGAATAGATATTCATATTCAATATTCATTTTAACAATATTTATTCTGCCCCCTAGAGATAGTGGCAGTGTATTCCAACGTTCAAGATCCTGCTTCATAGAATCTAGTAGTGGAATAAAATTTGTCTTATACATGTGTTTGTAAGTTTTTGTTATCCATACACCTAGGTATTTGAATTTATCTTTACTCATTTTAAATGGGAGTGGCTGCAGCATATTCTGTTGTGTTTCAAAATTTATAGGCATAAGCTCACTCTTCTGCATGTTTACTTTATAACCCGATATTTTTCCAAAGTCGTCCAAAAGGTTAAGTAATTTTGGAAGGCTTTGAAGTGGCTCAGACAGATACATAAGTGTGTCATCTGCATAAAGGGATACTTTATGTTCACATTTTTCTCTTTGCACGGCCCTAATACCAATGTCATTGCGTACTGCGGCCGCTAGGGGTTCAATTACTAGAGAGAATAATAGGGGAGATAGGGGACAGCCTTGTCTAGTTCCGCGTTCTATTTTAAAGAAATTTGACAAATTACTATTTGTTCGGACTGCAGCAACACGCAGTAAATAAAATGGTACGAATCCACGATATAAATTTCACACCAAGTCCAAATCTCTTCAGAGTGTAAAAAAGGTAATCCCACTCTAGCGAGAGAACCACTTCTGGTATATCGGGTGAGGTGGGATAATGAAGGATGTTTAAGAGCCTGCGAACATTATGAAATGAATACCGATCTTTAATAAACCCTGTTTGATCATCAGATACCACTGAGGGAACAACAGTTTCTAGGCGGTGTGCTAATATTTTGGCGAAGATTTTACTATTCGCATTTAATAATGAGATGGGCCGATATGAGCTACATTCTAATTTACTTTTACCTTTCTTATGGATCAGAGATATAACAGCCTGTCTCATAGTCTCCGGGAGTGTGCCAGAGATTGAGGACTCATCATATACAGAAAGCAAAAGTTGTGACAGTTCTGTCGAGAACGCTTTAAAAAACTTGCTTGGAAACCCATCTGGTCCATGGGCCTTCCCGCGTTGCATAGAGGTAACAGCATTCATAAATTCATTTTTAGAGAAGGGCTTCTCTAGCTCTTGTGCATACCTATCACCAATAGTGGGGAGATCGAACTTGCTGAAAAAGGAGTCAAATTGCGATGTATTCCCACTGGACTCAGAGGTATATAGTTGTGTGTAATATTCACTAAAGCATTTATTAATCTCTAAGGGTTCTGTTATTTTTGCCCCATGTTTATTAATTGCAAGAATAGCCTGTTCAACCTGTTGTTGTCGCAGTTGATGTGCTAAAATTTTCCCAATTTTTTCCCCATGTTCGTACATCTTATGTCTAGATTTATTTAAAAGGTTTTCAGTTTGTTTTGTAGTTATCAGATTAAATTCAGTCTGAAGAGCTAAGCGTTGTTTATATATTTCAGAGGAGAAAGAGTGTGCCAGAACCCCGTCGAGTTGTAAAATATCACTTTCAATTTTTTTGACACGTTCTTGTTGCATTTTCTTTACTTTAGCGCTATACGATATAATCTGACCTCTGAGATAAGCTTTTAGTGATTCCCAAATTAGACCAAAGGATATTCCTGGAGTCCTGTTACGTATTAGGTATTCATCTATTTCTTTTGAGATAAATTTGATCAACTCTGCATCGGAAAGCAAAAGTGTATTAAATCTCCATGGTCGGTACCTATTGCCCGAGGTTGACATATTTAAAGTCATAGACAGTGGTGCATGATCTGAGATCACTATTGCCTGATATTCACACTTGGTGACAAGTGGGAAGAAATTATCATCAAGAAAAAAGTAATCTATTCGAGAGAATGTCTTGTGTACTGGTGAATAAAAGGAATAACTTCTCTGGCCCGGATTTCTAAGTCTCCAAACATCATTCATTCCATAGGTCTTAAGGAACTTGTTAATTACTTGTGTCGATTGAGTTAGCTTTTTGGTCTTGGGTGAACTGCGGTCCAGTGATGGTGATAACACACAGTTAATGTCACCTCCCAATATGAGATGATGTGTATCTATATTTGGTATACGAGAGAAGAGCCCAGTAAAAAATGTATGGTCGTCCCAATTAGGGGCATATATACTGTATTTGCTAAAACAACAGGAGTGTTGTTTAGTCTACCCACCACGATTATGTAGCGACCGACTGAGTCAGCCTCCACCGCCGACACACTAAAAGAGATCGTCTTCTTAATTAAAATCGCTGTACCTCTAGATTTGGAATGGAAATTTGAATGAAAAAATTGCCCCACCCATCCACCCTTGAGTCTTGAATGATCAAATGTATTTAGATGGGTTTCTTGAAGAAACGCAATGTCTGTGTTCAACTGTTTTAAGTGGGCGAGCACTCTCCTACGTTTTACAGGATGGTTTAGGGATTTAACATTCCAGGAGACAAAATTTACCTGACAAACACTGGTTGATATATTCAACTGTGGATTAACCATGAGGTTTCAGATACAAAAATATTGGTAGAGTTAGATGTGGTTGGGTGAAAACAGGAAATCCCATCACAAACATAAAAAGCAGATCAAGTAGTCGTAATATATATTTCGGTGCAACAGGTACCCAATCCCAAAAGTCACCAACAAGAACATGGTGATAAAAAAACCCTTGACAACAAAATCCACACATTGTGTGCTTAACAGAACTCTAGCTGTACAGGTAGCTCCGCATCAAATTTAGAAATAATAATAAGTGAAAAAATTAAGTCTTTTTTCCCCTAAATAGCAAAAAAAAAAAAAAAAAAAGCGTTTGGTAAATATTAAATATGACTTAAGATTGTAAGCTAATTATACCAAATGTGTTGTGACTCCACAATTAGAATTGGGAATAATTAGAATTTTTTTTAAAATAAATAAATAAATAAATAAATAAAAATGTTTTTTTTAAATAAATAAATATATATACATATATATATATATATATATATATATACATAAGAAAAGAAAATTGTGTGCATATGTATATATGCACATACAATGCACATACATATATATATACACACACATAGCAAACAAATAAAATAAGATAAAAATAAATAAATAAATAAATTAAAAAAAAAAAAAAAAAATTAATCATTAAAAAAAAGAACTAAGAGAAAATAATAACATATATAAATAGGTACAGAACATGGCAGTTTTACCAGCAGTTATTGTCTCTCCTCACGCGATGTTTTCCTGCACGTAGGACATAGCCACTGCTGGATCATCAAAGAATTTATCGGTGCCGTTGTCGCAGGTGATCCGCAGCAGGGCAGGGTAGAGGAGCCCGTAACGTACTCCCGGACGTCCTCGAAGAAGCTTTTTGACATCATTAAATGCCGACCTGGCGCGGGCCACGCTCGGAGGATGGTCGGGAAAGATGAGTATGGTTGAACCGTTGTGGTGGAGTGGACTGGCTTCCCGTGCGCGACGAAGGATATCGACACGATCTTGATAGTAGTGCAGTTTTGCTATGATCGCTCTGGGCTTACCATCCGCTCTTCTCCCCTGTGAGGTGCGATGAGACCTGTCGATCAGCACATCCTTATCCAACTTCAATACATCTTTGAGTAGTCTGGATACAGAGGCAGGCGTGCACGGAGATTCCTCAGCTACATTCAATATACGGATATTTGATCTCCGCATACGTCCCTCCATGTCCACATATTTCTCTTGTAGAGTCTCCACGGTCTTCTCCAATTTCTGAACTTTGGTTTGTAGTATCACGATATCATCCGAGCAGCCAGAGAGCCCCAGCTCCATATCTGACACAGTAGATTTGACCACTTCCAACTCGGAGCGAAGAGCAGTTGTGTTGTTAGCTATTTCCAGCCTCACTGATTGCAGCTCTGCTTTAACGCCCTCGATCTCAGTTGTTATCACCTTCGTCACCTCTCTTTGAAAAAGTTCAGTCATTTCGGTCTTAATGGATGAGAGCAATTCCATTTTTAAGTCCGTCAGGTTAGTTTGTTCTCTCATGCTAGCTGTGTCACATAGAGATTCCGCAGCAGACTCAGCCTTGTGCGGCCTGCTAATGCTAGTTATGTTGCTAGCTTTATCGGGGCCTGTCTCATTTGTAGAGCCCTTGCCCGTATATTTGTACTTGCGCAGGTTATTTGCCATATTCCGTAACGATAGTCGTCTCATATGATGTTGTAGTATCTTAGATGATCCTGTGGTTTCTCATTCTTAATCAAAACGCCAGGAAAAAAAGACTTAAATGCAGTTTTGTGCGGAGCTCTCTGAACACACCACCTACTCCATTGCTCGCTGTCGAATGAGGCATGCTTTAAAAGCCAGGAGAGTTTGGATGAAGGGAAGAGGGGAGGTCATGCTGTTACAAACATGTGTCTGCCAAGGAAAGCTGATTGTGCTTTGACATGTCATTTTGGAGAACACGTGTCGCTTTTAAAGAAACACTGTAAATAAAAGCACTAAAAAGGCAAAGAGGACTTCTGATGTTGTTTCCCTATCACCGTCCTTGACACTTTGGCCGGACTATTCTACAATTGTGATCATGATTTTACAAAGACAAAAATCGTGATGTGATTTTTTTCCCCATATCTCCCACTCCTACATGTGTGTGTCTGTGCTAGACATTAACTTAAATTAATTAAAACTCTTATTCAGCTACTAGCAGTGTTATGAAAACTGCTAGTAGCTGAATTGCACTTGTAGGTTATATCAGCATATATACAATGTAACAAATGCCTTGTTTAATCTAATGTTCATTTGAACTGTTCTTATTTGATTATTTTTGTATGTAAGTGTATTTCTATCTATTAACATTGAGTTTCCTGCTAAGACATTTATTCAATCAAAAATCACTTGATGTTTTAATGTTTTTTACATGATTTGCTTTTTAATGATCTCTTTCTGTTGCAGACAAGGAGAACTTTAAGTTTTAAGTGGGAGTCCCCTGCCTTTGTCATTGTTATTCACCCATCTAGGAGGCAGGTCACACAACAATATTATGTAAAGAAGGTGTTGTCCCCGGTAGCCAAACAAATAATTATCAATAACATAACAGGTTCTCGGTTTATGAGGTTCTTCACTGATTTACAGAACATCAAAAGTCCAACAAAGTATTGAGGTCACAGAAGAAACCATGCTCAACAAAGAACGTTAGTTGGAGTCTGGGAACAACAAGGTGTGCTGCTGTCAGAGGTTCCCCCTGGTCTCAGCTTCTGGCTGCCATTTTATAGGTGGAGGACCAATCTCTGCAGATTGTCTCCTCCAATCAGGCAGCAGCACCTAGAACAACGACAGAGCACTCACTCCAACCCCAAAACAAAATACAATATACAAAACACGATTACGGCCATAGCCGTAAGAGTCATCAAGATCTGAGACAAACACCTACAACATGAGACATGTCCCCAGCTAAATGACGGAGAGTTGGCTGAAATGAAATATTAATATTAATACTAATTTCTGGTTGATTAAAACTAGCGTTAGGAGGCCCTAGAGCAGGGAGAGGCATTGGCATGGAGGTGAGGGTGTCACGGTGCTACCCCGTGCCCTCTAAACAGTTTGTAAGGTTTTAATGTAAAAACAAATGCATCATTAGTCGTAAAAGTGTTTGTCACCCATTGCTCCATGTGCTTTGTTTGTTAAACCAGGAAGTGGCAAACAGAATAGAAGCCTGTCATTGGTTCATTTAGTGGCGTGTGTCTTGGAAGGTACCACATGTAATAGAGTTGGAGGGGTGTTTCTTAGCAAATAAAAAAAAAAAACATTTTTCAAGTATCTGTCAAAATTTGCTTAACTCTTAACATTGCTAATATTAATATACAATTTTTTGGTAAATGTTAAATGCATTTTTGGTCTTTAATTTGTCTGAGATTAATTAATTGATTTCCCCTCAGATCATGTGCTTTGGTACCTCACCCTCAGTACTATATAAGAGGAGGCTGGAGTCCTTGTGGGGTGGTTGGTGTCAGAGCTGTCAGGTAGTAAAACAAAGTTTGTGTAGAGCTCAATCTTTATTTGTTTTCACTTTTTCCCCTCTTTTTGGAAGTTGGATGTCTTCTATTTTTCTTCAGGCCTGCACTGTAAATACTGCTGCACTTTTACCACTGTAAATAAATACACTTTGACTGCATTTTTGGGAACCTTGGACTACTTTTTGAGCCTACCCACTAGGCCAGGGGTCCCCAATCCTGGTCCTCAAGGGCCACTATCCAGCATGTTTTAGATGTTTCCATCTTCCAACACACCTGATTGAAATGACCAGGATCGTTATCAGGCTTCTGCAGAGTTTGATGATGAGTTAATCATTTGAATAAAATAATCCACTGTTGATCAACTGCTGTAAAACAACCATAAATGATGTGCATATAAAGCACAATACAGCTGCTCCAAAATTAAAACAGTAATTTTTCAGCCTTAGCACAGTAATGTAAAGTAAGCTGTGCATATTCCAGGTGCACATTCTGCTGTTGAAAATGCTTATGAAAATAAATGTGGAAAAAGAAATTCACAGCATTTTTCTCAGCTACACAATGCTAAACATATCAGGCTTATGAGCTGCTGTTAGCAGTGACTCAGCAGCAGTGACAGGCAACAACATACCGTGCAATAGTTTGGCTGACCTGTCCCTGGATAACAGTCACAGTCCGTTAAAATCCAGTCGCAGCGTTAGCTTAGCTTCACTGATGCATCTTTTGGAGACAAAAATAATGCGCGTATATCCACTCTGAGAAGCTCGTCCTGCTCTCGCATTGACTCGCCATGATTGGAGCACGTGATGTAAACAGAAACACGCTGACAATGCTTCTTCTTCTACTGTTTTACCGTGTTTGGCAAAATTATTAACACAATTATTTTAGATTAATGTTGTAATCACAATTATAATAACATTTATTTACCATGTTAGGGATAAATCTGTGTTTTTATGCCTCTACTTTTAAACAAACAATATGTGAACAGTGTACTGAAACATTAAACATTAAAAATGAACCCAATAATTTAAAATGTACCTTCGGCTAAGTGAATAAATACACTATTATATACAGCTCTCATCAGTCCACAGTGACTCAAAGCTGCAGCTGAAGCTTTGTTCACTTGTTATTAAAGCAGCTTAATGAAGCTTCATTAATTATGTGATCGTCCCCTGGTGGTTGGCTGACCACTGGTTGAGAAAGTGTCTGATTAAATATGCGGTACAGACGCATTTTAAAGGTAAATATTGCAACGGTAAGGTTAATTTAATTGTGGGAACCAAAATCGTAATCACGATTAAAATTTGATTAATTGTGAAGCCCTACTACTGAGTCATTCTACACTTTTAATAACACAAATGTCAAAGTAGTCAACACATTAAAGGAAAAGTTGAGGAGGATTTCCAGGTCAGGTTGACTTTGATCCTCAGTGAAATACGACAGTTCAGAAAAGACAATAATAAACAACTGGTTGACATTAAAGGTGAAAATGCAAAGACTAATTTGAGACTAGAAGAAGCCAAAGCAAGAATTGTAGGCATTGAGGTACGTCTACAAAACGTGGAGGAGGTGATGACTGAAATGCTAACGCTACAACAAAGGCTAACGGACCAAGAGGGGCACTCAAGGAGGGAGAACGTGAGGATTTATGGAGTACCTGAAGGAGCAGAAGGAGAACCCTGACAAGTCAGTACCTTCGTAGAGAAGCTGCTCAGAGAGAATCTCGATATTCCCACCGAGACGGGCATGCAAATAGAGAGAGCACACCACACATTGACACCACCTCCACCTGCGGGCGCACAGCCGAGATCCATCGTGGTCAGATTCCAGTTTTAAAGTGAAGGAAAAGGTGATTGAATCAGTGTGGCAAAAGAAAGGCCTCACCTGGGAAAACTGGAAGATAACCCTGGATCAGGATTACGCTTCTGAGGTCCTGCTGTGGAGGAAGGAATACGCAGAGGTACGGAGGATTCTAAAGGAGAACGGCATAAGTTTCCAAACCCTGTTTCTATGAAGCTGAGGGTCTTTTGGACGGAGGGACATCATGTACAACATTTATTTTTATTTTTTATTTATTCAGTTTATTTCCGAAATGGTTGCATTCAGAGAAGTTTTGTTATTCTTTTTTTTTTTTTTTTTTGTACATGCCGAAAAAGGAGACGAGAGAAGCAGTTTGCTTATCTAAGTCCCGTCCCCTGTTTTAAAAACAGAAAATTTACATCAAAGCTTGACAATTTCATTTTTTTTTTTTTTGTCCTTTTTTATGTAGGATTTATTCTCATCTGTAGTCAGTGTTGTCTTCTTTCATTCCTCCTCTCCATCGTTGTTCGTGTCGTCCTTGTTCCCTGCAGATTTCATTCCCCGACGTTGTCTGCGTTCCTCCAGTTCAAAAGAAAAGTTCCTCTTTTTTCTAGTCTTGTTTTGTCTCTGCATCAAGGTTACTCCAGCTGTTAATAGCTCTATTGACAGTGCTGTGTTTTCCAATGTTAGATTTAACCCTTTCTTGTATAAACACATTACTTAGTTCATAAGCAGTTTTTTTGTATATGAAACGTTTTTGTATTTGATATGGGAGTGTTTTAAGTGAGGCCCTGAATGCGAGAATTTGTGTGTTGTAGTGTATTATTTCTTGCAGTTTTAGGTATTTGGCCTTTTCAAATTTTTATTTTATTTAACCTTTACTTAACCAGGAAAAAAATCCCATTGAGATTAAAAACCTCTTTTTCAAGGGAGTCCTGGCCAAGAGGCAGCAAAGTTACAACACTGAACAGAAATACATTTACATTACATTAAAATGACAGGATAACATAAGAATCAAATAAAACAATTACAGACAACTGAGGCAGTCTCAAATTCTCTCAGTTTCATTTTAAAAGCATTCAAGGATAACAATTCAGTCAACTTCCAGTCTTTTTGCAGTGTGTTCCAAGCACAAGGAGCTGCATGTGCAAAGGCCTTTTTCCCCAGCTCTGTGCGGGCAAAAGGAACTGTGAGCAACAGCTGATCATTGGATCTCAGTGCATAAGTGTTCGTGCTTCTCTTAGTAAGTAATGTACAGATGTAAGAGGGCAGTAATCCAAGAAGAGCCTTATAAATAAAAGTAAACCAATGACACTGCCTCCTAGTGTGCAGGGATGGCCATCCCACCCGAGAGTACAGCTCACAGTGATGTGTCTTGGCTCTACAGTTTGTGATGAACCTCAGAGCAGAATGATAAACAGAGTCCACCATCAGAAGACATGTACAAGAAGCATTCATATAAAAAAGGTCACCATAATCTAACACAGATAAGAATGTGGCAGAGACAAGGAGCTTCTTTACACCAAAAGAAAAACATGTCTTGTTGCGGAAGAAGAAACCCAATTTAAGTTTTAATTTCCTCACAAGTTTGTCAATGAAAAGTTTAAAAGTGAGGGAATCATCAATTACGACACCAAGGTATTTATATTCATGTACCACTTCTATGACATTTCCTTCAAGAGTGGACACGACCGGGGGAGCTTGAGGCACCTTCTTATGATTAGAGAACAACATTAACTTTGTCTTCTCAGCATTGAGAACCAGTTTTAGATTAATCAGCGAATGCTGGACAGAAACAAAGGCTTTCTGCAGGGAATTAACAGCCTGTTCAAGAGATGATCCGAAGCAATAAATAATTGTATCATCGGCATAAAAATGCATATTAGCATCAGAAACATTTTCTTCGACATTATTAATGTACAAGATAAATAAGAGGGGCCCCAAAACGGATCCCTGCGGCACCCCCTTGTGAACAGTAACAAATTCAGAACAATGGCCCTCATATTTAATACACTGGGTCCTGTTTTCTAAATAATTTGAAAACCAAGCGACAGTATGCTCTGACAGTCCAATGAGATGTAGCCTGCGTTTTAAAATAGCATGGTCTACAGTGTCAAAAGCTTTAGAGAGATCAATAAAGAGTGAAGCACAGTACTGTTTTTTATCAAGTGCTGCAATAATGTCATTTATCACCTTCATAGTAGCAGTGATAGTGCTGTGCTTTTTTCTGAAGCCTGATTGCAATTTAGAGAGGATTTCATTAGAATAAAGAAACTCTTTCAACTGATCACAAACAAGCGACTCCAGGATTTTTGATAAAACACATAAATTTGAAATTGGCCGATAATTGGTAAGAACTGCTGGGTCACCTCCTTTTAATAAAGGGAGCACAAAAGCTGATTTCCAAACAGATGGAATATCTTTGTTTCTAATTGAAAGATTAAAAAGAATTGAAAGTGGCTCTGCTATAAAATCAGCTGCCAGCTTTAAAAAGTAAGTCTCAATCAAGTCAGGTCCAGGGGGCTTTCTGTGGTCTAATGCTTTTAGAGCTTTGTGCACTTCGTGACAAGTAAAAGGATTAAAATTAAAAGGATCACCAGAAAACATGGAAGATTCTGTGCAAGAATTCCCAGTCGTTATGCCTTTTGAATCAAATAGAGAACCAGATGATAAAAAATGCTGGTTAAAGCAATTCAAGACTTCAGTTCTATCATAAACTGGGACTGAGTCTTTAAGTACAAATGACGGAATAGTCTCTGTGTTTTTGTTCAAAGACAGGGACTTGATCACTTTCCAGAATTTCTGTGGATTGTTGAGGTTCTCAGTGGTGACCGACAAAAAGTATCCTGATTTGGCCTTTTTGATAAGCGAAGTGCATTTGTTTCGAAGCTGTCTGAAGAAGGACCAGTCAGTGGCAGAATTACTTTGTCTTGCCTTGTCCCAGGCCTTATTACGCTCATGAAGGCTGTCGGCCAGTTCTGGAGAAAACCAAGGATTTTCTCGCCCCTTCACCCTGTATTTCTTCAGAGGTGCATGCTTATTTATAATTTGCATGAAAGTGTCTTTGAAAAAAGTCCACGCTAGCTCTACATCAGGGATTAGACTTATATATTTCCAGTTCACCATCGACAAATCGTGATGAAAGGCTTGTTCATTCAAATGTTTAAGATTCCTTCTACAAACAATACGGGGTTTGCACTTTGGAATCCTAGTGTTTCTACAAGCAGCAACAACACAATGATCACTTAAATCATTACAGAAGACACCCAAGTAAGATAACTTATGAGGCACATTAGTTAAAAACAAATCAATCAAAGTAGATTTATCAGGACTTTTGGGATTAGGCCTTGTGGGAAAGTTGACTAACTGGGTGAGATTAACAGAATCACAAAACCTTTTAAATTCATCAGAAGTTGCATTGAACCAGTCCCAGTTGAAATCACCTGCCATAAGTAATTCAGTGTAATTTATCTGATTCAAAAGCAGTTTTAATGAATCTAACGCCTCCTTTGGAGCAGATGGAGGTCTGTAACACCCAACCACAGTAATATGTAGCACAGTAATAGTTCGTTTGTGTGTGCGTTGTGTGGTGCGAGATACGTTTTGTAGGTGTTTCCTCTGATTTCTGAGCAGTAATTTAAATGTGACCCAATAAGGGAAAAATAGATTGTCTTCAGTCGATTTGGTATGTAGTATTTGTTGTAAGTTCCATAGGATGTAGCTGCTTTTGGCAACTTTGTTTTTAACTACTTGTATGTGCTTTTTCCAGGTCAGTTTCTCATCTATCCACACTCCTAGTGCTCTATATTCTTTTACTTGTTCAATTATGTCCGTGTCTAGTTTCAGTCTAATGTTTTCTGTTATTGTTTTCATTTCCAAAACAGATGAATTTTGTTTTGCTGACATTTAGGGCTCTTTTTTTTCTTTCTTTTTTCTCTTAGGAGAGTGTTGACTTGTTTCTGTATTTTTTGTATCGTAGTTCTGTTTTCAATGTTTTGTCTTTAAGATATTTTTTATATAATGTATTTTTTTTTTTTTTGCTTTTTGCTTTTATGTATAATGCCACCCCACCACCTGGCTTATATAATCTGTTCTTACAGACAAATTTATATCCTTTTATCGTAAAGTTCATACCGTTTTGTTCATTTAGCTTGTTTCCAGTGTTTATATTGATCTGGGTCCATGTCCATGATTACCATCAGTAATGTTGTTGTTTAGGTGGATCCTTCGCATTTTCCCAAGTCTTCCATCGTTTTTATGAAGATTGTTTTTTCCGTTCTCTTCTCCCAGTGGTGTGATTTAAATCCTGCAGTTTTTTGTCCACGTCTTTAGAATTTTTCCTCCTTTTTTTATTTGGCATGCCTTCCAATGCAATACTTGCGTTTTGTTTTGTCAGGTTTTCATTCATGAAAACCTTCATATCCTTCAATTTCTTGCCTTGCTTCAGTAGTTCTCCTTTAAATTTCACATTCGTGAAGGTGATTTTTACAGCTCTGGTGTCCTTACGTTTTGGCAGGAGTTGGCAGGAGTTGATGTTGTTAGGGTTCAAGACAATGTCCTTCGACTCCAAGTAATCAATGACCTGTTGTTCAATCGATTTTGTGTTTTCGTCGTAACTCCTGGATGTTATCTTTAGGCCTGTAATAATGACATCTTTCTCTCTTTCCTTTTGTTCCAGCTCTTCAACCCTCGCCTTCAGCAGTTTTATCTCTTCACCATTCATTGCATTCTGTTGTTTCAGTACCTTTACTTCACTTTGAAGGCTTTCCAGTGATCTTTCCAGCGTCTTTTCCAACGACTTTATCTCGGCTGTGATCCGTGCAGATAGATCGTCTTTGAGGTTTCGTATCATCTCCTTGACCTCTTCCAAACCCGGATCAGGTTCTGTAGGGCCTGCATGCGGTTTTTTAACCATTTTTCTTTTCGTCTTGGGCCCAAGTTTTCTTTTCTCAGGCTGTCTGCAGCTGTAAGCTGTTAATCTCCCAAGGTCGTGTTATCGGAGCGAGTGAAAACACGTCCTCTCTCTTCGAAGACCAGAAGAGACACTGCAGAAAGATCCAGTGAAAATAGTTTCCTTCAATGTCAACGGGGTTTTGAATCCAATCAAGAGAAGTAAGATCTTATCAAAACCTTAAAAAGAGAAGGTAGGGCTGGGTAATTTTAACTAAAAAAAAATGAAATCTACGATTTTTTAAAGAAAAATGCGAGTTTCGATTCGATTTTTGATTTTTTTTTCTTTTTCTCCAATGCATTTAATGTGATTGTCCTCAAGAGTTAAAATACAAAGAACAATCCCAAAATAAAAAGTAAATGAGACTCTGTCATTAAACAATTTCAAGCTTTAACCAGGTTTAAGCAAAAGTGCAACAACAACTTCACAGTAGCTTCAATTTTCTGATTAGGAAATCAGATAACCACATATTTTATAACATATAACATTACAATAAAAAAAAAATGAACTCTTCCCTTAGCATCTCAGTATAGTGCAAATAAAACATTAAACATGCATGTGGCACACATATAGCCGACTCAAAGGGTAAACACATGTAAACAAAGAGGGAGCTGGATCACATCACGTCTTTCACCTTTATTTTTGTTTAATCATTACGGTCTGGAATGATGTCATCAGGATCATTTAAATTAAGTTGATCAAAACTTAATCAATAAACCTGATCAGATTCAGTAAACCATTGATCCCTGAGGGGAAACTGAGTGACATTAATGCTGCTTTCATATTCCATGAATAATTACAAAGGAGAAGTCAGAATAATCCATGTCACTACAACTTATATCTACCTTTTAATTGTATCTAACTCAATAATTTAAATTACATTTTTATTTTTGACAAACATTTTTGCTTGATTTTAGTTTTCTTTTTTATTGGAATTTATTTTGTTTCCTCAAAGTACAATTTATATCTTCCTTTTAATCTTATTTTTTTTTTTTGACATACATTTTGTTTAATTATGGGTTTTTATTTATTAGTAATTATTTTGTTTCATCACAGCAGTTAAAAACTTATATTTTCTGAAAAAAAAGATTAATATTTCTAAGAAAAAAATTGATTTAGAAAACAGAATTTGGAAAAATAAAATAAAATGCATATGCATTTAAATGTATCAAATCTTTTTAAAATTTGTTGTTACGGCAGAATTTACGGTTGACCTCATTTAGTGACATGATTCATTGCTCTGGTTGAATGATGGAATCCAGGAGAAGCATTGATGATTTTATATAAAAAATGTTTATTCTAAACTAAGAAAAAGGTACAAAATGGAACAAAGTGAAACAAAATTAGCGTCCGTCCAGGCGGACGTCCGAAGGAAGTGCCGCGCCCCGCTTCAACAGTTTCAAAGCTTAAGCTTTTTATACAGATAAGAAAAGGTCCCAACAGTGAGAGACAAAAGGGAGGGAGTCAGATGCCCATAGTGGCAATGTTGGAGGATGATGAAGATGTTATGAGAAGGTTTGGCTCCAGTCTTTATCTGTCTTGATAAGTGTGTGCGTCAGTGTATGTCTGCATGTGAGCAGAGATTCTGGCCTTGGCAGAGACTGTGCTGCACTGAGAATAATACGATCTGTACTGTTTAATCATGATTCAGCTGTTCAAAAGTGTAAAGATTAATGGAGTCGTCATGTATTAAAACATGACAAATTGTACACATGAACATAGGATATGATGATGAATATAAAAATTGCCATAACATCTGTTTTTTCTGGTTTATTTTATTGAATTGTATTTATTTAGTTTTGTTTTTAGAAAGAAATCACACTCATCTATTTACTTGTGTTGTATGTAACCCTTTGTTTACTTTGGGTGATTTGTTCAAACAAAAATAAAGAATTAAAATAAATAAATAAAATGAACTCATGTGAAGATGGAGCAGTTTGAACAGAGTTATAATTATTTCCTAATATAGGGCCGCATTTATATATATATATATATATATATATATATATATATATATATATATATATATATATATGTCTGAAATCTCGGGACAGTGAAAAGTTTAGGAACCACTTGTCTACTCTAATCCACTCCTGGCAATAAAACAGTTTTTAATTTCTAATTATAATAAATATTATTGTTTTCTGAAGTTTGAACTTGTTTTTTTCTTTGATTAAAATCATCAATTAGATTTTATAACTTTTTTAGGACCTTGTTTTAATATTTTGGAAACGCTTTAGACAAGTACAGTTTTGTTTTGTTTTTTCTCGTTTTTAAAAAAAAATCGAATAAAACTTGAAAGACATTTCCGACATACTTTGCGCATGCGCAGTGATTGTTCCACTCTTAACTTTAGAAGCAGAGTTCATCTCTTTGCTTCCTTCTGCGCTGTTTTGGAGATTATTTCACAGTCTATTCACTATAAGCGGACATATTTTAACCTCTGCTCAGAACCGGAACCGACACCGAAGTGAAAGATGGACGGAGAGAAGAACTTTATCTCTGGAGGACGCTCAGGTACCTAACTGTCTCCTCCTTACAGGTGTTACACCACATTCTGTGACCATTGGGGGCGCTGTTGCCACTGGGCTGCTTGAACTGGCTCACACAGACCAGAGAAATAGAAATAGAATTTGGTGTAACACCATCAACTAACTAACAACCCAAACCAACCATTAACTACCTAAAGTTTAACAGTGAATACACGGAATCATGTCAATAAAGGCCTGTTAGCATCATGCTAACAGGAAGCTGCTAAATCACTTTCCTATTTTGTCAACACAAAATCAAAATAGTGATTATGAAAATGTTCAAATACAATTAATCTTCGGTTTGTGTGATATTTTAATATTTATTGTTGGTTTATATTGTTTTGCAAAAGTGTCAAATCATATAAATTCTAACATCTATTTGTCACCAGTTAATTTGGATACAATTTGTACCGTTACACTGTTCAGTAATATTAAATAATATTATTAATATTTGTGTTTATAATGCATATCATTAAGGGAATCTCAAAGTCACTTTCATTATTATATTATTATTATTATTATTATTATTATTATGAGAGGTGTTTGATACTTTTTGACAATTTTTGATATTCTAAAATTTTCCAACACTTGATTTTCTTAACTTATTTAACTTAAGTGACTGATAAAGTGCCATATTTATTTTATTATCTTTAACATGTTGTTTTTTTTAATATCAGTGAACATCTTGTACTGATGTAAACCTACATTACCATTTCAGTTCAATTAAACTTTATTATTATAGCGTTGAATACAGCTCTCATAGCACTTCATCACCAAATCTAAAGTTAATGAACTCACGATCAACATGACATAACTAACCAATAGTTCAGTTAATCTACCACCAATGAGCTGCTCTTCTTCTCTTGTTTTGTGTCCACTGTAGATGTAGTTTACATGTTGTTAATGCTAACGTTAACGTGTGCTTCGTTCTGCAGATGACGGCGGTGGGACTCCAGTGCAGGACGAACATCCTGCGTCTGACAGCGCTGGGCGTCAGTCAGAGGTCAGAGACACACTTCCTTAGCAACAATTTACTTAGCAACAGACTGACTGACAGTAAACAATAACAATATTAACCCACTGCTGTCAGACCAAAAATGGATGTATAAGTGGCATCGGTGTATAAGTCACACCTTCATCTCGAAATGAGAAAAGTCCCCAATTATAGTCTCAGTTTATTTGTTTCAGTCTAAAAATAAATCACAATTTAAAAATAGAAAACAAGACTGAAACAGACAGAAGCAAAAATGCTTATATGCCCAACATAAATCATAACATTCAAGTTATCGTTCTCAAATAATACACAAAAGAAATGCAAGCATGCAACAAAGAACATTTGAGTTTCCTTTTTCAAAGAATGCAAAAAACTAATATATATATATACTTTTTTTATATACAACATTTAACAAAGAACACTTCATACTCTTACACACATATTTATACTACTTTACATATCTTTTCTAACGAATATTGAATATTAATATTTTAAATAGTGTGTCACTCATTTTTATTTCTTTATTTACATTATTCCATAATTTAACCCTAGAACAGACAGACATCTTTGTTTTAGTTCTAATCTTGCCTTTGGTAAAATCAACATAAAGTCCTGACTTCTACTCTGAACGTTATGGTAACGTCTGTTTCCACAGGATCAACGTGTGTGTGTGTCTGCAGTGAAGAGGAAGAAGTTCCTGTCTGACAGCGAGGATGAGGAGGAGGATGAAGAAAAGCCTGGTGAGACATCACACGTTTGTACCAATCAGACGTTACACACATATATACTGTACACACACACACACACACACACACACACACACACACACACACACACACACACACACACACACACACACACACACACACACACACACACACACACACACACACACACACACACACACACACACACACACACACACACACACACACACACATATACTGTATATATAAATACACACACACACACATATACTGTATATATAAACACACACACACACATATACTGTATATATACACACACGCACACACACATCACATCACATTTTGAAGTTGAACAAAGAGACTCCTTTAGATTAGGTGTTCTCAACCTTTGGGTCAGAACTCCATTTTGGGTCACGAGACACTGGGAGGGGGTCACTAGAGGCCTTCAAGGGACTAAAAATATTTTATAAACAATTTGAGTCCATTTTTGCTTATTTTTATCCTTTTTCTACAACTACACCAAACTTGCCATATTGTAACCTATATTCATCACTTTTTCTAACCATATTTTTGCTCCTTTTAATGTATTTTTACTAAATTACTCCCATTTCTGCCACAAATTTCAATGGCTTTTTCTGAACTTTTTTGACTTTCAAGACATTTTTATTACTTATAAACCCTTTCCACCACTTTTCCCAGTTAATGTTGCATATGTTGAGCCATTGTTGTCACTTTTACCCACTTTTCACTACATTTTATGTTTATTTTTAACATATTTTTTAGCTAGTTTAAACCAAATTTCCTTACATTTTATACTATTAACCAATTTCTGTGGTTTATAAAATCCAATTTAAACAAGTCATCAGTTATAATGGTGACCAGTTGGAGTTACACACCTGATGTTGTCGTCTCTCCTCAGTCGTGAAGAAGAGTCGAGTGATGTCGGATGACGACAACGACTCAAACAGCAGCAACAGCAAGTCTGGATACGAGGATGAGTGAGTAACACAGAGAGGTCACATCACCACCAGCAGAGTTCTGACCGTGTGTGTGTGTGTGTGTGTGTGTGTGTAGACAATTGATCGCAGACATCTTTGGAGCGTCTGAGGATGAGGAAGAGTTCATGGTAACGACTGATAGCCTATAGATCTATTGAACATAGATGTGTAGTTTTCACCTAGAACGTGTCTACAGGGCTTCAACCAGGAGCACCTGGAAGGAGACAAACAGACGAAGGAGAAGACGGCGCCACAGGAGGAGGAGTCAGACTCAGGCGAGGGCGTCGACCACAGCGGGCAGCAGTAAGTTCACATCTGACACTTTGTACCAATCACAGACCAATCACCTCATTGGTTGAACACAGTGTTGACACCTGAGCATGAGCCACGCCCTCTTACTGACACACATCCAATCAGTAGTGACTCGTTAGCATTAGCTATCAGAGTAACTGCAGTGATTGAAAGCAACTGGTCATCATGTTATTGATCATGTTAGCTGGTGTGGCTGAGAAGACAGTCATCAGTTAACATGGACACTGGTTTCACCAAAACACCAGTAAAGTAACTGTGTGTGTGTGTGTGTGTGTGTGTGGTACCAGCTTCATCTCAGACTTTGACATCATGCTAGCTCGTAAGAAAGCGATGAAAAGTCGTCGTCGTGTTCGAGGAACGTTAATCAGCGACGCAGACGACGTGGTCAGTGCCATGATCGCCAAGATGACCGAGGCCGCAGAGGTCTGTCCTGTCCCTTCACAATAAAGCTCCCTGCTTCAAAGTAAAAGTAAAAGCATTAAAGAGTTGGGTGTGTTTGTCTAACAGGAGGATCGAACTCTGAACATTCAGAACAAACTTGCTGTGAAGAAGTTGTTACTGCTGCCTCAGGTGGTGAAGCACCTGAAGAAGTAAGAACACACACACACACACACACACACACACACACACACACGCACCTCACCTCACCTCACCCTGCTGTGCTGTGTTTATTTTTCCCTCAGACAGGACTTGAAGGAGACGTTCCTAGACTGTGGGGTGATGTCAGCCATTAAGGAGTGGATCAGTCCTCTACCTGATAGGTCTCTGCCTATTCTGAACATCAGAGAGGAGATGCTGAAGATCCTACAGCAGGTCTCACTCATCTATCTGATGCTCCATCTGATCCCTGTGCCTCTCTGTGACCTTTAACCTTTAACCCCTCCTCTCTGTGTTTAGCTTACCGGCGTTAGCCAGCAGACCCTAAAGCACAGTGGCATCGGCAGAGCCGTCATGTTTCTCTACAAACATCCCAAAGAGACCAGATCCAACAAAGAGCTGGCCCTCAAGCTCATCCGTAAGCCCCACCCACGCTCATACCTGTGTACGGTGTACGGCTTCAGCTGGTCATCGTTACAGATGATGGTTCCTTCCTTCCTTTCAGACGAGTGGTCGCGGCCCATCTTCGGTGTGACCTCCAACATCAGAGAGATGACGAGGGAGGAGCGACAGCGGAGAGATCTGGACCAGCAGATGCCTCAGAGACGCTGCCTCAGGTACGACCACAACCACATCCAACATGTTGGATCACAGCGGGACATCCAACCAGTGACCAGCAGGGGGCAGCACACACCACTGATCCTCTCCATCATTTCCTCCTTTATCATCATGTTGATGTTCTCTGTACTTCCTGTTTCATTTCCTGTTCCACCTCTGACTTCCTGTGTGCGTCTGAATATTCCCTCCTATCTCCTTTCCTATTCACTTTTCCTTAACCTCGTGGATGTGTGTGTGTGTGTGTGTGTGTGTGTGTGTGTGTGTGTGTAGCTCTGGTGGTCAGACTCCTCGCAGAGATTTTGAGAAGCAGTTAACTGGAGAGGAGAAGTAAGTAAAAATGTGTTTAATTTCTTCTTCTTGTTGTCAGTCACATAATATCATGGTTACGTACTCATTCACAACATTCAGCAGAAATCAAAGCTTTTGTTTCCTGTTAGTGGTTGATCAATGGTTGATTCTGTTTCACTTCCTGTGTATGTAACGTCACACCTTGTCCTCCTGCAGAGCCCTGAGCCCCGGGGACCCTGACGTCTGTAACCGTGCTCGCGTCCCCATGCCGAGCAACAAAGTCTACGTGGTGCGACCCAAGTGGAACGTGGAGTAAAACAGGGTGAGTAGCCCCGCCTCCTCCTCCCTGAGCTTAGCTCACTGACCAATGAGAGAACAGGAAGCAGCTGTAAACACACCTGCTGCCACCTGGTGGACATCTGCTATCACTACAGATAGAAAAACTGATAGAATTTATTTATTTCATTTTTTAAACTTGTGAGAACAAGTAAATAGTAACTAACTGTAATTCAAGCACCAATATCCAAAACTAGTGGCATGTTTATCAAAGTGTCAAACTCCATTTTTATTTAAATTTTAACTTTTGCTTCTACAACAGATTCTGATTCTGTTAAGTTGTTCATTTCTTTAATAAAATTTAACCACATACATGTTTCAAAGTGTTTAGTATGTTTCATGAAAATAAAGCTGAAAAGCAATGAGGAGTGAGGTAGTGTAACAAGGTCTGATGATGCGTTCACTGACACCTAGTGACCAGCGTTTACGTGCTATGCTAATGTTAGCGACAAAAAAATATATCGTTAAACTTGACTACAAAAATAGATTTTGGACATTTTTTGGATCAAAACCAAATCTTGCAGTGAAATATCACGATAAATTGCTAAATCAATTATTTCTTACACCATTACAGGACACACAAAACGTGCACACACACGACTGAGTGTGCACGGCACGCACAAATGTTTTAACCCCAGAAAAATGAGGCTTTTTTGTTTTGTTTTCCAGGTTCCGAAGAATGGAAGGGTGCGCTTGGACAAACAAGTGCGTCGCCTAGCAACCATCCGATGTCAGACTGTGACGTGCCACGCAGTTAAAGTCAGCGTCAACGGAAACCGGCTCTGAGACCCTCCACATACTTACTTTTATTTTCAGGACTTTTATTCTGTAGTTTCATTTCCTTTTATGAATAAAGTCTTCAGATGCCCTCAGACTGCATTTAAATAGGCTTTTATTTCCTGCTTTATAAAGCACCACCAAAAAATGACACTATTTTTGCTAAATAGTTTGTCTGTGCAATACCTCTGTGAACTGCAACTGTTTAAGTTGATGTGTGTTCATTACTGCAATTTTAGTATTGTAATATTATTTAATATTTAAATTAAAAAGAATATGTGATGAGGCACTTTAAATGTATCTCTTTTGTAGCAAAGTTACAGTTTGCACTTAAGTCTTCAAGCTGCAGCTATTTAAGTTCAGTTATTGTTTTGTTTGTTTTTTTAATTTAGGCTAAACTTTATATATTTATCATGGTGTTTTTTTGTGCAATGCCTTATTCTAATAATATTAATAATTTGTTTATTGAACATGTTACTGTTAAATTTGAGTTTTTCTAAACTATTTTTGTGTATGTGAAACCGTTTTTTCAAAATAAAATGTCAAAAATGTAATTTTGCCCATATTTATTTCTTATGTAAAGCGTCTTTGTGGGTATGGTGCGGACCACTATGGAAGTGTTATAAATTATTCTGGTAATAATATTAACTATAGTGTAAATATCAATTAAAAAATGCCATATGAGGAGGAGCCAAAAGAAAATGTGGCCTAGGGCCCAAAGAGTCTAGGGCCGGCACTGCATGTAGCAACAGCTTTAATGTGGAATGTTCAGTTTGACTTTTAAGGATACAGGATACCATTAGCTTTCTTCTCATCCAATGAGCTCCAACCCCACCATGTGCTGCTGGTTACTGATTGTTGGCTGCTGTGGCACTACTGGTCAATATTATAAAGTTCTTTTGGATAACTATAGCTAATGATCAGGTGGCATGTTTTTCTATTTCAGGTTTCTTAGTAAATTAAGATTAGTGGTGAATCTAACAATGGTCCAATGACACCCAAAGTAGCTGGTTTGACAGCGTGATTCCCACCTCTGTGTATCAGTCTTGATGCTCCTCCAGAAGTAAAACTACCATGTTTATTATTATGATAGTGTTGATGGTCACAATGTTTTCTTCATATCACTCAGGGAGATGATTTAGATCAGGGTTTTGGTTCATTATAATTGTAATCCTGTGTAATTACAATTGTAATTTTAAAAATTGTTGCTGTCGTAATCATAATTAAATTTTAACTAGTACAGTGCCCGTCGGAAGTATGTATTCATATAGTGGGAGCATAAGTAGAGTTGTCAATTATGGTCAAATGAGTATGTGTTTGAAGGTTGGATGTACAAACAGGTGTACATACTCTGTACTCTGTAGTGTTATAAAGGGGTATGAATGAGGGTGCAAAGTAAAATAGCGTGTGCAATTTCCCTGGTTTAATTCTATGGGAACATGATAAATTGATAGTTTGCACCAATGCTGCGGTTAAGGTAGAATCTGATAAAAGACACATCAATTTGAACAAATAAAACTATTTACTTAGCATGTATCATTTCTTAGTGCAAGGGTGCTTATCATCCAAGGTTAGTAATTATTTTTTTTTTTTAATTAGTAATTAATATACAAATGGCCCTCCCCCCTCTCCGGTGTCACGTACTGAGTTTACCTCCGTACTGAGATTATAACCCTAATTTAACCCTAACCCTAACTCTAACATAATCCAATAAACAAATAAAACACGTTTCCGTTCACTTTGAAAACAAAAGCATAGAATAAATTATAAAACATATTTTCTATCCAGTTTTTTATTATTACATGTATTCTGTTTGGATAAAAATAAAGCACGTTTGAATATACTTTTTAAGAATGTATTCTTCCTTTCACTAATTTCCAATGGCAATCTGAGTGACAATCTCAGTCAACAACTTGAGTAAGTAATCGTGTCTCATGCAGCAATCTTAATACGAATAGAAACTGTTAATTCTCTAACAAAACATGATTATAATAAAACTCAATACGAAAAGGAATAGTGTATTTATTTCTGTGCATGGCTAATCCAGCACGGGTACATCTCAGTACATAGCAGTCACGTACTGAGATTGTAAGAGAATCTCAGTACGGAGGTAAACTCAGACTTGTATATATATATATATTTTTTTTTTTTTTTTTGGTGTAGTTTTGTGCATTTCTGTTGTCATTGTAGTGTATTTTTTGTATAAATATTTAGTTTTGTGTATTTTGAGTCATTTTCATATTTTTGTTGTTTGGTTTATTTTTCTGTTATGTATGTTTTTTAGAGTCATTTTGTGTGTTTTTGGAGCCTTTTTGTATGTTTTTGTGCATTTCTGTTGTCGTTTGAGTAAGACATGAAAAAATTATTAAAATTAATAATGAATTAAAAATACTACGAAACAAATGTATATCTGAATTTAGATAATCAGAATAAATATTATATAAATAATGATGATGTGTAAAGTTGTTTCGTTCATCTGTGTCTGACTGGTGACGTGTTTCCTGCTTGGGGCGCATTCATATTTACTGTCCAGTCTCTTTAAAAGTTGCGCATGCAGTAAAAACTCCTTTTCAATGGAGTGTCTCTGGGCGCAGTTTACTGGCGCCCAGAGACGTTCTGCGGCTGTGCAGAGTAGAATGCAGCCGGATTATTTACACACCACCACCTTCTGCCATGGGAGGGAC
The DNA here is from genome assembly GCF_900634775.1 of Gouania willdenowi. Classification (NCBI taxonomy): domain Eukaryota; kingdom Metazoa; phylum Chordata; class Actinopteri; order Blenniiformes; family Gobiesocidae; genus Gouania; species Gouania willdenowi. Next base: position 4,030,849 of record NC_041065.1, read on the forward strand.
TGACGTCACAGTGGTCCGTCATAAAGTGGCGTTGACAGGTGAAGCCGTGGGACGTTAGAAGGAAAAGCAAAATTAAGAAAGAGAAATTAAATAATTCTGCTTCCCATGCCTATCTGCTGACTTAGCATGGATAAAGACAGGTAGGACCCAATTAAAGCACTTTTCAGAGAAGGCAAAGAAACATCAACAAACTAAATGTGATGATTTCAAATCTTGAATATGTTCATATTTTGTAAACTAGGTCTAAAAGGGGACATATCATGCTAAATCCACTTTTTAGCCTTTAAATGCATTTTGTTGTGTGTTTAGAAGTACAGAAAAGTTCAAATTAATCTCTTCAGGTGCTCCGTAGATATCTTTATATTCTGTTTTGGTCATATTTTTCAATCTGTTTCGATTTTTCTATTCTCTATTACGTTTTTGAACAATAACGTCACAGTATTTGCAGCTGAACTGCCAAATTAAGACATCGACTCCAGGCCCAACACTTCGAGCAATCCGCCATTTTTAATTCTCGCTTTTATTTTGTAGTCCAAGCTCAAGGATGCTGAAGTTACGAGAGGATAAGTCAAAATGTTCGGTTGTTGGATGTAGTAACCCACACGCTTCATTACAACGTCTCCCAGCATCAGAACCTTTTCAAAGTGTCTGGTTGAGTTTTATTTTTTGTGGAAATGTACCCACATCTGTGGGTAAGGTCATTTTTGTGCGCACGAAGCACTTCAAGGATGACAGCTTCATCAACCTCCACCAGTATAAAGAAGGATTTACCGAAAGACTTTGTCTGATTGAGGGTTCAATTCCTTCTATCTTTAGAGACGACGAACAGAGCACTTCTGTAAGCTGTAAATAACGCTAAAAAGTGTGATGATAAGACGTCCCTGTCATTGTTTTGTTAGCATTAGCAGTTGCATCATCTTCATATGTTGTGTGCTCGTTTTAGATCCTTGATGATATGGCCTACGTGATTTAATTTAAGTCTAAAGATTTCATTAGTCATTTCATTTTGCCGTTTTTGTCTCCGAAAAGACTGTATTAAAATGCATTTTGTGACGTTAGCTTGGCGCTAGCGTTAGCTTGGCGCTAGCGTTAGCTTGGCGCTAGTGTTAGCTTGGCGCTAATGTTAGCTTGGCGCTAGCGTTAGCTTGGCGCTAGTGTTAGCTTGGCGTTAGCGTTAGCTCGGCGCTAGCGTTAGCTCGGCGCTAGCGTTAGCTTGGCGCTAGCGTTAGCTCGGCGCTTGTGTTAGCTCACTTGTCAACATCCATATGAAGACGTTGTTCTGCAGGTTCATCTTCATTTTCATCTCGCTCCCCCGGGTCCGACTCTGGCTCAAACATGTAAGGCTGGATGGACAAGTCTTCTGTTGTTGACATTTTGTAAATAACGTGTGAATAAAAAGTTTCTGCACCACTACACAATCGTATCTCTTCTATCAAACTACAAAAATGGCCGAACAGGGTGGAGTTGAACCGAGTGTCACCTCTGCAACCTGGAGAGGGGGCGGGGTATGAAGTGTCTCATTTGCATTTAAACGAGTTGCTCACAGAAGCACATCAGAAAAGGGGTAGAAAAGGGGCCTGTGGAGCTATAATAATGAGGAATTCAGACCCAAGCATTGCAGTTCCGCTTTATATAGACCACAACTGTATAATTTATATGTAAAAAGGAAGGATTTAAAAGTATGATATGTCTCCTTTAAATTATATTTTTGTCAAGTCTTATGGATATTAATTCACCACTTCTTTTGGTTTGGTTCCTTAGGGTAAATCTGAAAAAACAAAATTTAACAAATTAAATTTCAAGAAGTATAATAACCCTGACACACACTCACTCACTCTATTGTATATACCAGAGTTTCTCAAATTAGGGTATGTGTACCCCTCGGGGTACGCGATGGCACTACTACTTAAGAGAGAGAAGGAACATTAACAAATAATTTTTTTTCATTTTTATTTCACAATGGTAATAATACTAAATATTACCAGCAATTCACAAAACAACAACAAAAGCACCAAATATACTGAATAATTAAAAGAACAGGCAACCAATGGCAAAATACACAAAATGACACCAAAAACACACACTAAGAGATTAAAACACTTAATAATACCAGCAACACACAAGATTGCTACAAATTACACAAACATAACAGAGAAACATACAAAACAACATAAAAAAACAACCAAGCAACACCAAAAACACACTGAGAGGAAATAATTTATATAACACTGTACCAACCACACATAAAAACAAAATACACAAAATGACACCAGAAACACACAAATTCTAACCCTAATCTATTCAGGAGGCACTAAATACTGCTTCTTTCCACTTGTTTACAAAATGTGATTCTTTAAAATGTGTGTTATCAGCATACCTGTCAAGTTTGGATTTAAAAATCAGGCCACTACCAGCCGTCCCACCCACCCAACCAAGCTCCAGTATCCCTTATATTATAAGATATGTGTACAAGAAATCTAAAATACCCACTATCAACCACTTACTAAATACAATGATGTGATTAGAATCTGGTAGATCGGCCTTTATTAACATTGAAATGCTGTGAACATTCCTACTAGGGCTGGTTATATGGACCTGTTATGGCAAGTATTATATTCATCATCATATCATCAAATGTGTGTTCATGAACAGCTGAGTCATGTTAACACACAGATAAGAACCTCAGCCTGAACTTTCAAGGCCAAACTCAAACTCACATGCAGATATACACGCACACACACTATCAAGGACAGATACCAGTGGCGCAGGCCTTCCTCATAACATACACGTCTTCATCATCCTCCATCCCTTGGGCGTCTGACCCCCTCCTTCTCCTCCCTTCAGGGTTGGGACTTTTTCTCATATCTGTATAAAGCTTAAACTGTGAAACTGTTGGTCAGTCCAAATATCCTGAGCCGGGGACAAGACCTTTTGGACCATCCTGCTTAGTACCTGGCTGCCTTTCCTTCCCACAGGATGGGACTCTCCTTTTTTGTACTCCTTTTCATTTACTTTTATAATAAATCCTTTTTTTATAAAATCATCAAGCTTTGACTGGACATCATCATTCAACACAGAGCATAATTCATGCTCATTTGAACCTCATTGGGTTCAAATGAGGTCACCCGCAAATTTGCCATGACAGACCAAAACTCATATCTCAATATATTTTCTCAAAATGGTGATATATGATATAAATCTTAGATAATTTTATCAAATAAAGTCTGACTAGAAAAACAATTCTGGGTTAAATTTGCTGATGTAAAATGCTACACACGCTCATTTATTAGCAAACAGCTGATCAATATGTGACACTCATTAATCATCTAACTGAGCTTTACATGTTGTTCTGAGAAGTAAAAGCAGTGACTCCTAAAACTAGTATTTGATACATAATAAGCTATAATATATTCATGCATATATATATACACATATATATATTGATATATGAAATATTATAGTTTTCTACATAGCCAAAATAGAAAACTCGATACATCTTGATTCTCAATATATCGCCCAGCCCTAATTCCTGAATTATAAAACAGCCTAAATAAAAACATAAATGTGTATATGAAGCACATGTGTTTATTTAATATACTTACAGTTTATATACAAGTCAACACGTTGCATATTTACTGTTAATTTCACGTTGCTTGTCTTTAAGTTAGACATAAACATTTTATTTTCATTATATATTTTCTTATAATTTCTCATGCTGACTCGTGGTTCTCTGGTATTCACTAATGACTTATTAGACACATTAGTTGCAGATTTTACATTTTTAAAGCAGTGTATATTTGTGGCACTTTTCATGGTGACTTACGTGTTCTGTGGTAGACGTTAAAATCTCAGTTATTAATCTAACAGAACATGTAACTGTGTCACATCCTGCTGCTCTTTAGGAAGATAAACTGTGTCACATTTTACAAGTATTTACACAAGTTCTTTTTTTTCACCAGAACGTCTTCATTCATCATCTCTGTTCTGAGTTGTTTCCAGGTTTTTTGCCGCTGTCAGCACTAATCTCGCGAGAACTGTCACTCAGGCCATTTCAGATGTCAGTTCTCACGAGGCCAGTGATGGTGTTCAGTTTAGTAAGGCCTATTTTAATTATTATTACATTAAAATACGGGATATTTACGGTTAAATACTAATAAGAGACGATGGCGGGAAAGAGGGGTAAAATACGGGAGTTTCCGGCTAAAACGGGATACTTGACAGGTATGGTTGTCAGTTGGACTTAAAGGGGTACTTGGATTCAGAAATGAGAGAAAGGGGGTACTTCATATAGGTACTGGTATATATTACATCTTGTTTGTTTATGGGTTCTGTGGAAATAAAAGGGGTTGGTTTGAAAGAAGTTCTGTAACTGCAATTTTCCTGACTTATTTGTTCAAAGCTACACAAACCCTGTTTTTGGGGTATCTCTATTTTGGAGTTGTTGCCCCCCCTGGAGAAAAATGCACCAGCCACCACTGGTAGACATAGGTAGACGTTAACAGAAAGCTAACAGAAGAGGAAGGTTTACTTTTATTACGTTATTTATTTCAGGCTCAGTAATTGGGAATAATTGTAAATGAACTTTAGTAATTCAGAATGTAATTGTAATTGACTTTCTGAGGATAAAAAAAATCATTGTAATTTAATTGTAATTGTAAAAAATGCTGGTAGCTGTAATTGTACTTGAATTGTAATTGAACATGGATAATTGTAAATGTAATTGTAACTGAAAAATGTATTTGACTCCAACCCTGGTCATGGAGTCACTTTTGTTAACTTTAAGTCTCATAGTGTTAACAACATAGACATTAAAGTTTTAGCCTCTGAAAAGTGACTTTCTGACCAATTCTAAAACCGGGCTGTGTGAGTGGGCGTGTCTATAGACGTGGACTCCACATGACTCCACACAACAATTGATCACGAGTGACTTTCTTTTGCTCTTTACACACTCTTGTTTTGGTTTTCAGCCACAAAACTGCACATTACTGTAAAACACATTAATATTTAGGTGGATTTTGTGATTGAAAAACACTGTTTTATGAAGTGTATGCTCCGTGCAGCAACAGCAGCTTCAACAGCAAAAGCAGCTGAGTCAGCTATTGTCATCATCTCATGCAGAGATGACAGGAATAGTCCATTCAAGGTGATATTTCACTGTTTTGTCCGAACTGTTGTGCCACATTGTGTCACAAACAGTGTTGCCAGATTCATGGTTTGTGTTTGGGTTCTAAGATGTGATTGGGCTGGAAATTGTCCTTCTGATCTGGAAACACTGATTCCTGATTTCACGTGTGACGTCACAAATGTAGAAAACTTGAAACGGAGCAATTTTCTCTGTTATCAGACTTACACAGACCACAAACAAACGACTGCATGGTTTTATTTCACATTTTGTGTGCTGGTGGACCTAAAAAAATAAAATATTATATTTAAAAAATAAAAATGAAAAATTATCTCCCATATCAACCACGGGCCAGACCCGGCCGGATTTTACATCACATCCGGCCCGTGGTCCGTAACCATGACATCCCTGATTTAGGGGGTAAGCTACGAATGTAGATTACCTCTTATCGCGCTAACTTCTGGGATTCAATCAGTGTGTGCTGTCCTACAAAGCTCGCTGGAGCTTAATCACGATGGCAATTAATGCTGAACAGCTAACCAGGTTTTGCTCTGGCTTGGATGTTAGCAAGTCCTAAAGCCCCGCCTCCTGACCGATCAGATCTCTTAGAAAATGACCTGCCCATTGTTAGATGATCCTGGTTGGTGCAGATCTGACAACTGAGTTAAGGAAAGAAGATTATTAATTATAAATGGAATCCTTTCTTTTATTGATGACATCTTTTAGGAAAGATATAGATTTATATCTAATAGACTGATCTACAGTCGGCCAATGAAGCCTGTGTGTCGATTAATTAAATAATTAATTCCTTCATTCATTCATATGCTGGGGCTGACATTATCAGCAGGAACAAACACAATGTGCTCTCATCCCTGTGTGTGTGATAGAGGTCTACTTGAATAGAAACTTGTGTGTGCTGTAGTAAAGTTTAACTGCAGAGCGCAGCCTGTTCGTTTATCATCCAATGGAGTTATATAATAAATAATCTCACACATTAACAGTATCAACAGCTTCCTGTCTGACTTCTCTCATTCCTGCCTTTTCTGTAACTTTTCTGTGTTGTCTTTGGTCTGAATTATGAATTTTATTTATTCATCATTTTAAACTTCAGCAACCTGGTCGGTACCAAGTTATGAAGTGGATCAGATCTAAGTGAGTGTAAAAGCTCCGCCTCCTGCTGTGAGCTACTCTAATTCACTGATGCTCTTCACTGTCATCATGGATTTATAATAATTATATTTGTTTAACATTATAAGCTGTTCCTCCATTCATTGTAAAGATGCTCAGTCTGCCAGTTCTAACCATTGATTGGTCAGACGCTGCAATCTCCACCCCTTTAATGCGCACGTAGCCAGGCTGTAATCACTTGGCTTAAATTACTGTGTTGTGATCATAGGTGTTCAACCTTTGTAGTTCAGCTTGTGTCTGAGAAGGAATGTTTCGTTAGTCCAGATAACGAAGATTAATCTAATCTAGATTCGTAGTATACCCCCTTTATTTTTTCTTGTTTAATCTTGTTTAAATAAGTCTTTCTCAAATGGGGGTACGAGATGGCACAACAGGGGGTACTTAAGAGAGTGAGAGACAGAGGCTGCGTCCGAATATTCCCTCCTATCTCCTTTCCTATCCACTGTTCCTTCACCCCTGGAAGTGTTTAAGTGGTGGCCATGATAAAGAGTGTCCGAGTTCTATTTAAGCTCAGGAAAAGAGGCTCAATGCTTCCTTGTTTACCTCCTTTAGCCTAGGAAACACTGATGCATCCTTTACCAAAGGAGACGAGAAAATGCTGACCCACAATTCCTTGTGGCAACATTTAAAGGGACACGAACACCCGAGCATTGACAAGTAATGGAGATCATGTAAGTTACCAATGCAATAATATGCTGTAGAATAGTCCGGCCAAAGTGTCAAGGACGGTGATAGGGAAACAACATCAGAAGTCCTCTTTGCCTTTTTAGTGCTTTTATTTACCTTAACCCTGTGACGTCACCCACGGGGTTATGGAAACAGTGGATAGGAAAGGAGTTAGGAGGGACTATTTGAACACAGCCAGAGAGAGAGTGGAAAATAAAAAAAAAAATGAAAGAATTACAGATATGGGGTTTTATAATGTTTATTTTTAGTTAAAAATGATCATACTAAATATTACCAGCAACTCACACAATAACAAAAACACACCAAATAACAGAAAAATATACTGAATGATATGAAGAACAAACAACAACAAAATACACAAAATGACACACTAAACACACGGACTAAGAGTGAAAAATTCAGACTATTACCAGCAACACACAAAGCAACAACAAACACATCCTAAATTACAGAAAAATACACACGATCACAACAAAATACACACAAAAAGCAGAGAAACTTACAAAACGACATAGCAACCAAACAACACCGAAATTACACACACTGAGAAAGAATAATTTAAATAATACCAACAACACACAAAAACACACACAATAAAAGAAAAATATACTGAAACATAAAAAGAACAGACAAACAACAACACAACAACAAAATACACAAATGATCTTGATTGGAACATGAACTGAAAATACAAAGATGACAGAAAATGATGAAAACGATAGAAATAAAGTGATTTAAGAGACACTACATATTGTTTCATTCCACTTATTTACAAAATGAGATTATTTAAACTGTGTGTTTTTTTATTCCATCATTATGTTCTATATAATATAATTCTGAGCAAAATGTTGTTGTCGGACCAAGGGGGTACTTATAAAAGGTAGATAAAGAGGGAACTAAAGACTTTAATAATGTAAAGGCAGATGTGGATTCCTCTCACTCTGAGCGGAAGTGACGTAGTATCTACATGTTCCGGGGCAGAAGAGGCCGTGTGAACAGCGATGCTACCCCGTGGATTAGCAGCTTCCCAACGTCAACAATACGGGACACCGGCGGTCTGACTCACCGACGCACGACCTCCGAGTGTGGTCGGTGAACCAACTGACAGGAACTGACGAGTAGGTGAGCGGAAGGTCCTGCGCCGCCTTTTTTTGTAGACGCGCTTGGTCTGTTAGCATTTAGCATCCAGCTAGCTTGCTAACATGATGGTGTAGTGCTGTCTGTCTGAGCAGCTCAGCCTGAAACTAACCGGCTGCTGACACCGTAAACGTCCCGTTAACGCTAAACGACGCACGGCCGGCGCGCACGCACGCACTCTGAGCGGCTCCATCATCATCATCATCATCGTCATCATCATCATCACACACTAGTGCTGGGCGATATGGAGCAAAACTCATATCTCGATATTTTGTTCTCATTATGGTGATATACGATATTAATCTCGATATTTTTAACTCATTAATATGTTACCAGATAACTCATTTCTGTGTTAAATGTGCTGACAAAAAATGTCACACAAGCATAATTATTAACAAACAGTTGTACAATATGTGTCACTTTTGGCTTTTTCTCCTCTAAGTGTGAGTAAGGCGTGAGGCGTGGCTTGCTTAGGTGAAGGTCTGGTTGAGAACACATTCAGTGATCCATCTGAGTTTTTCATGCTGTTCTGAGAAGTAACAAATGCAGTGACTCCTAAAGCAAGTATTTTAATACAAAATAAGCTGTGAAAGTATTTGAAATTTGTAGAGAAGGACACAGTTTGCACTCTTTGAATAATATTAAATACTTGTTTGATGTGATTTATACTCTTATTGTATAAATAGAATAATAATCATAATAATTAGCCTTTAAAACAAGTTAGAAAAAATTAGATATATCTCAATATAGGCGATTTTGTCATTTTATACATTGTCAATATAGAAAACTAGATTTATCTTGAATCTCACTATATTGCCCAGCTCTATCACACAGTCCAGTGGGCTAACTAAAGCTAAACCAGCCTGTCCTTACTAACCATCACTAATGGTGGGAGTTTTGAGGCACCTCACCAATTGATTAAGATTAGAGACTGGATTTGATTAGGTATCGATTATCGATCTTGATTCGATAACTTTTCACAGCTTTGCTTTTTTCTTTCTGATGAATAACGGTTTTTAATCACATTGCATTGTAAAGCGCTAAAGCATCAGCATCCTCACTATTACATGTCATTGTCAACATCAAACAATATGGCTGATTATATACAGTTTATCTAGAAGTGTGCCAATACATCGATTATGAGATAAATTGCGATTCGACACGTCACCATTCTATAACGATTCATGAGAGCAGATGTTGTAGGTTTTATGATTTTAAAGCTGCTTTGATTGTTGCGTTTCTTGTGGGATTTTTGCAGCTTATTGAGGATTTTGTTTGGACATCTTTATTTATTTTTGCTGAATAAGATAGCTTTAAGAAGCTGAAAACGCTAAAAAAAAATTGTAATATGGTTCCTGTTGGATTTGGCAATTTTACATAAAGATAATAGAGATGCATTTGTTTGGTGACTTTAATTAATGGATACTGAGACATATACATTGTTTGAAAGTATGAAGTAGCCACAAAGTGAGGGGTTAAAAAAAAGATGCATCAAAAATCACGATAATCTTTAACATTGTGGTAATCGTTGAATAATGGAATAGTAGCACCCTGAATCCAGTCGAAGCGTGAGGTTCCTTAGATAGCACACCCCTGGTTCTTTGCTCACTTTCACATTCATTTTTGTTCTTTAAGTTTTAGTTGAGTGTTGCACGTCTGCATGTCTCTGGGAAGGCCACAGGAATACAGATTTCAGAGCTTTCTGTCCTTTACCAGGGCTCTATACAAACTTTTCCAGTGTGCAACCAACTTTCTCAGTTGGTCGCACTCCCACAGAATTTGGTCGCAACCTTTTTTCCTTTTTTTTTTTTTTTTTATGAGCTGGGAGGCGGGGATCTACGGCATAGCCATGCATGCTGATGAATAGTTGACTGAACTGGCATACCGTAGTTTTGTATGAAGTAAAGATTTACAATGACTCGAGATATATTTGCTAAATGTTTTAGTGTCAATATTAAGTTTTTCTGCAACAAGCAGTGGCTGAAATAATGTACTTGATCTAAGTTAACAGTAGCATAACCAATTTAGCATCTGCATTACTTCACCCCATGGAATTAAATTCAGAGGGACCAGCGCTTATAGTGAGGTCTCCTAACTAAGGATGTCCCGATCATGTGATCGGAAATCGGGCCCGATTATGTGGTTTCAGACTCGATCGGAATCAGACGTGATCTCCCGATCAGGACTTGGATATATATTTATTATCATTATAGGGGCGGGCGGTATACCGGTTCATACCAAATACTGGTATATATTTTTGTTATGATATACATATATATGATATAAATTTTTAATATACCACCGTACCGGTATATTGATTACACAACGTTTGGAATGCTACGCCGGAGACCGTAGCCTTTTCAATGTTGCACTGCAAAGGTAAACAGTAGCGCTCTGGTTATGGTGTAAATGTATCTATAAAAGACAGAAATATCTGTGTGCATGTGTGTGTGTGTGTCTCCCTGACGCGGTATGAGTTCGACCTGAAACTTAGTCAATGGCTTCCAAATACCCCGAGTGTGTGCATTTGTTATTTTGGAGTAATTTGTTGTAGCAAAATGGTCAAAACGTTAATTTTATATTTACGGCTCCCTCGATAAGAGCGCGGTATTGAGCGCGCTACTTCCGGTTCCAGGTGCATGACGTCACTGTGTCGCAGTTTGTTTGGGTTAAAAAAAAACCAAAAAAAAACAGGTCAGTATATTAAAAACCCTTTTGTACCTCTAAAAGTCATTTAAGTTAATATTTCATGGTTATTTAATATTATTCCTGTAATTCCAAACTTCTATCTAAAAAGCAAGGAACGTCTGTGTGTGTGTGCATGCGTGCGTGGTGTGTGTGTGGAGCAATTATCTCCCCGACGCGGTGCGAGTTTGACCTGAAACTTGGTCAACGGGTTCCAAATACCCCAAGTGTGTGTAACTGTTATTTTGGAATAATTTGTACATTTCAAAATGTTTATTTTAATTTTATTCCACTTCTGGACGGCCCCGAAACGAAACCTAGTATACCTCAGAGTGTGAGGGGGCGCTCCTATTTCACTGCACAGCTCCTCACCCGAGCAAGAGTCACGTGTGCGACCAGAGCCAATCGCTGCGCACACAGCCAAGCAGACACAGACACAAGCGATAGAGAAGAAGATGGTTTAGACCAAGACATGGGAGCTCCTCTGAATAGATCATTTGAAACCGTCAGCCACTGGTGAGTCTTTTGCAGACACGTTTCCCAACTCGTTCAATAATCCATTTGGAAAACTGCAGATTCTCTGTGGTGCCGTGCATGGAAGCTAGGCTCTGACCACTCGGTTCAAAGGTAAAAAAATATTTTTGTTTTTTAAAAAAGACAGCCGAATTGTAGATAATACTTTAATTTACTTACTCACTCATGTAGTTTGCAGCTTTACGTTTTGTTTTGCGCAGTTTTGTTACTTTTCTAATTGGTGCTACAATGTCTATGGAGTTTGGTTATCAGCGTCTCAAACATTTCACGGGAACACACACACAAGGTATTTATTTATTTATAATAAAAATAAACATATTCTAAATAAGTAAAATAAAACACAAAAAATGCACAAAAAGACAACTGAAAGATAAAAATAATACACATGACTCCAAAAAATATACATTACAATGAGTAAAATAACACAGAAAATGCACGAAAAGACAACTGAAAGATAAAAAATACACGAGTCCAAAAAATATACATTACAATGAGTAAAATAACACAAAAAATGCACAAAAAGACAACTGAAAGATAAAAAATATACACATGACTCCAAAAAACATACATTACAGAAAAATACACCAAACAAAAAAATATAAAAGTAAGTAAAAAAAAAAAACTCAAATAAAAATATACTAAATGAGTAATATAAAACAAAACTAAACAATAGTTATACAAAAAGTATACAAAATGACTCCAGAATCACTCTATAATGGCAACCAAAAACAGTTATACAAAAAATGCACAGAAAGACAACTGAAAGATAAAAAAAAAACACACATAATGACTCCAAAAAACATACATTACAGAAAAATACACCAAACAAAAAAATATAAAATTAGGTAAAAAAATAAATAAAACAAACACATTTATCATGTTCATGTCCCATAGAATTAAAACAAGGAAATCACACACACTATTTTACTTTGCACCCACAAATAAACACCTTTATAACACAGAGTACAGAGTATGTACACCTCTGTGTACTTCCAACCTTCAAACACACACTCATTTGGCCATAATTGACAACTCTACTTAAGCTCCCACTATATGAATACATACTTACGACGGGCACTTTACTAGCAACCAAAAACAATTATACAAAAAATGCACAAAAAGACAACTGAAAGATTAAAAAAAATACACATTACTCCAAAAACATACATTACAGAGAAATACAACAAAAATATGAAAATGACTCAGAATACACAAAACTAAATATTTATACAAAAAATACACAAAATAACAGAAATGAACAAAATTACACAAAATGACTCCAGAATCACACTACAATGGCAACAAAAACTATAATTATACAAAAAATGCACAAAAACACAACAGAAAGATACGCAAATACACATATTAACTCCAAAAAACATACATTACAGAAAGATACACCAAACAAAAAAAAATATAAAAGTGAGTTTAAAAAAAACAAACACATTTATCATCTTCATGTCCCATAGAATTAAACCAGGGAAATCGCACACGCTGTTTCATTTTGCACCCGCAAATAAACCCCTTTATAACAGTACAGAGTATGTACACCTCTTTGTACATCCAACCTTCAAACACACTCATTTGGCCATAATTAACTCTACTTAAGCTCCCACATGAATGCATACTTCCAACGGGCACTGTACTAGTCCTTTAAATCTCGGGTCACGGACTTCACTTCCTCCTTCGTCTCCATGAATGTGGACGGTGGCTGTGCTGACGGTCGTTAGCCGATCAGATCACAAACATTCTGATTCTTTAGACAGAGGAATGTAACGTTGTTGTGATCGGATGGGTCCACAACATGGCTCCACTATGATTATTGTTTGTTCTGCGCCAGGGTGAGTGTTTCTTTTTATATTATTCTATGTGCTAAGAAAGATGCTAGCAGCTACAATGTAAACAAAGACACACACACACAGACACGTGGCTGATGCGCATGCGTGTGTGCACTACATCGGGATGTACATGGTGAACGCACACAGAGCCGTTTAGAGAGAGAGAGTTGCGACTTTGGTGTTGCAAAACCTTTATTTTTTGTGGTACTTTCGGATCTCTCTCTTCTCTTTTTTTTGTTTAATTTCTCAACACCCTGACGGATTATGTACATGACGCGCGCACGTGTGAGAGAGATAACGCACGGAGGAGATAGAGGTAAACACACATATTATGTGCATGACACGTGTGTAAGGGATTTTTTGTATTATTATTTTATCTTATAGTTACTGGTATTCTCATTGTGTTATTGTTATTGCTATTACCTTATTTTATATTATTGTTTTTATAGTATTATAGTTACTGGATTTTCATTATATTATTTTATTATTGCATTTATTACCATTGTAGGAGGATGAGTTATTATTAATGGGTTATATAACTAAGAATATTAATTATGATTATTAATATTACTTCAAATTTTGCGGGGTGCCACTCCTTTTAACAGGAGAAATATGTCTAAGTTTTTAGACTAAACTCATCAATGTGAAACCAGGGAAAAGTGAATTCTAACAGCAAATCTACACCATAATCACAGCTTTAATGAATCAGAGGAATCAAAGATTATGTTTAACCTTTTATTCAAAAGTCAACAATTAACACAGTCAAAATATCAATTGAAATGGGATAATTAAATCATGACAAAATGCATTTCTAGGCTAATAAAAGTGAGGATTATATGTAATAAAGTGAAATCACTATTCTAGGAGAATGCTAGTCTACTAAATATTGAATAAAAATGCAGGATACATATTCGAATAAAAAGATCATAAAATCAAAGAATATAATCATAAAGAGAGCTCATAACAAAGAGAGGAAGACAGACAGGGGAAACGAACAAACATGAATGAGATGAACTGTGTGTGGAACATGTTGTGAGTGTGTGTAAGTGTGTAGTTATGGAAGTATGTATGTGATCTATTGTGGATGAAGTTTGCTGATGAAAGTTCATTCAGGTACCTTGAAGATGATGTCAGGGTGGGACCTGGAGGTGCTGTTTGAAGCAATGCAGCAGGACGTGCCACTGTTGAGTTCTGTTGCGTTTCAACAGAGTATAGCCCCTTCAGCCGATCCAGGTGGTTCTGGCCTTCGCAGCTGGGTTAGAGAATGGTTCGTGGCTTACTCCAATGGGTCGCGGGCTGGGCTTCTTTCGGCTGTTACGCACGTCACTAGATGCTGGATTCGTCTGAACCAAGCAGCTGTTGATTCCAAAAATCTAACTGTTTCAACTAAAAATAAAATGAAATAAATGAAAAGGTGGGGAAGGGAAACGCGTTGAGTATGAAACGCCAGCGTCCCAAAACTGAAGTTAGGAGCGGTTTTCTTCCTTTTAAAAGGTTATCTTTGGGACTTGCCTCCCAAGAAGGAAACTTCGTTGATTGGTTTAAAGTTGCCAGCATCTCAGCTGGCTACCCTTGGGTGTGTCTGGGGTGTGTGTTTATGTGAGACAAAGACAAACAGGAGGGATGATTCCTAGATTTACACATAAACAATAATACTGAGTTCAGCATATTCAAATAATCTTTTCAACATCATATCTTGAAATATCATGTAATACGAAAGACTTTGATACCAAACACGACTGGAAAATAGCCTCGGATCACTTTAGGAACCGGTTAATGAATTTTACTTGTAATTACTCATAAACATAAATGTCAAAAATCATGTTATGCCTCTTCTTTACTATATGGTTGCAGTAGATACCTCAAACTAACTTTTGTAATGTTTTCTGGTATTTTAAGCACTTTTTAAATGATGGAACATTTAAAATATCATTCTGTAGGTATTAAATTATCTGAAAAGAGTGGAATAGGACAGACAACATTTGCAGTTTCAATTTCTGTAGAAACCATTCCAATAATGTTTTCATTTGTAACTTTTCAAACATAATACAATTTCTTTGTTCTCCCTTCTTCACTGGGACACATCTCAGAGAAGGGGCCTGGAAAGTGTCCTTCTGTGACATCTCACCACAGGGGGTCAAAGGATCATTGGGACAGTTCTGTGATCTTACAGCATCCCAAAATTATCTGTTTGTAAAGGAGGGAGAAGACTGATGTTCTTCCCCCGTGTGGAGTCGTAAAAAGAGTTCGTACTGAATATTTCAAAGAGTTGGGTCAGTGTTTTCGGCTACGATATTGGGTTCAAAGGCCACATAGTGGGGTTAGCTATGCACCTCAAAGTTGCGGGGGCAGGTATTGTGTAAACAGTTTGTGATAAAGAAACAGGCTCCTTGGTTAATTCCTGCTAGGAAGAGGGTCTTTAGGCTTGATGTGGTTTGGTTCCCTACACCATTAATATCATTACAACATTACGTTTATTACTATAACTACTTTCACTATTAATATTATATCCCTATCAACATATTTATTATTATCATGGCTCAACACAAACTTATCCAGTGGTGGCAATGGTGTGACAAATTTTCTCTGTTAGTCTAGGGGTTTTACAGCATAGACATACATGCTGATGAATAGTTGACTTAACTGGCGTACCGTAGTTACCGTGTCTCTCTTAACAACCTGCGACGGATTATGTGCAAGACATGCGCGTGTGTGTCATAGATAACGCACGGAGGAGATGGCTGGCGCACACACACACACACACACACACAGTATTCATGATAAAAAATATACTAAATGAGTAAAATAAAACTAAAAACTAAACAATATTTATACAAAAAGTACACAAAATGACAACAGAAATGCATAAAAATTAGGGATGTAACCATTAATCGTAAGGCAGTTAATAATCGATTCATAAGTATCAAGGTTCACATTGATGTTGTGAAAATTGAATCGCAGTACTTTTTTTTAACCAGCAGAGGGCGCTATCCAGAAGTGTTGGCGGCGAGTGAAATCTGCTAATACTTTCTTTCTGGCCGCCTTCTACTCTTAAACATATTAATAAATGATTCCTTACCCCTTTAGCACCAAAAGAATAGCTGTAATATTACGTGAATATCTGTAAAAGTCACGTTTTTCTATTAGCTCTGTCTGCTAGCATAGCATTTCTTCTTCACTGCAAGATATCTGCATGCCAACCGACCACTGGGTTACCAGCGCCCTCTGCTGGTCCAAACAAATATCTGACCTAAATACAGTAAAATGACTGGGTTTTTTTTAAGTCCAATTGTTAAGGCACAAAATACATTTTCAGTTGCACTTTTAAAAAGAAAAAGAACTATTATGCAGTTTTGTATTGTTTCCTGTTGAACCAGAATTTAAATAGTAAGCTTCTTCTACATTTGTATTGTTCCTTTATTTCATTCAAGATTTATTTTTAGTTAAATTGCATTGTTTTGAATAGTTTATCAAGGGATTCTTTTGACAATGAAAAACAGTATTTTCCCCAAAAAAATAAGGAATATTTTTCAGTCATTTATATACAGTCCCATTTTGTAAAATAAATCGTGAGAGAATCGTATCGTGAACCCAGTATCGTGAATCGAATCGTATCGGGAGTTGAGTGAATCGTTACATCCCTAATAAAAATATACAAAAAGGCTCCAAAAACACACAAAATTACTCCAAAAAACATACATTACTGAAAAATACACCAAACAAAAATATGAAAATGAATTAAAATACACAAAACGAAATACTTATACAAAAAATACACAAAATTGCAACAATGCACAAAACTACACTAAAAAGATACAAAATCATTCCAGAATGACACTACAATGGCAATAAAAAACAATAATTATACAAAAAATGCACAAAATGACAACAGAAAGATACAAAAATACACATAATGATTCCAGACACATACATTACAGAAAAATACACCAAACAAAAAAATATAAAAGTGAGTAAATAGAATTAAACCAGGAAAATTGGACCCACATTTTGCACCTGCAATTATACCCCTTATGCTCCCACATGAATGCATACTTCCGACGGGCACTGTACTAGTGGATAAGAAAGCTCTGAAGCTGCAGAACTGGTAGAACATGATGTCACAGAAGAACTAGTGTCAAAAAGAGGAGGAGCCCTGTCTGTTGTTTGGTCGGCAGAACAAGTTGGATGCAGAGCGGAGGTGGAGTTAGACCCAAGTTCTCAGACATTTGTGAATAAAGGAGTTCAACAGCAGGTAAATCCCTTCAACATTTGTCTGTTTGAATAGACCAAACGTATCGTTAGCCTCTCTGCTAACTAGCCTGATGCTAGTGTGTGTGCGCACAGATGTTTGAGGGTGTGTTGTGTGTTTGTGTGCACATGCTCGCGCCAGTGTTTGTGTGATTTGCGTGTGCGTGTGTATGTTTGTGTGTGAGAATAGACCATCCTAAGTCAATCTACTGCAGTATTTCTTATATCAAGCGCCTACAACAGGACATGCAGGTGTGTTCTAAATCAGTGATTCTCAATTGGTGGGTCACGGACCTGTACTGGGTGGGTCACACAGATGGTCAAATATAAATAAATACTTAATGTCTCATGTTGGACTTGTCTTTTATTTTTAAATAAACTTTTCTTTTGACTGCCAAGCTGTGAAATGCATGTTGCACAGGAAAATATATAGATTGATGTTGTAAAAAAGATTGTGTTTTCAACATCTATTTTTTGAAAAACTAAATTTGGTTGGTTGAATTCTAAAAAAAAGTGGAACCCAATGAGAAAATGTGGGTCCCAGGCTGAAACCAGATGAGAACCCCTATATCAACCTCTAACTGCAGACCTCACACACTTTATTTAGTAAGCAGCTAATAATTTACATGCTCTGCACCTGTGCTAACAAAATTAAGTTGTCATACTTTTCATCAAGAAAAACACATTTCAATCTGTGAACTAAATGAGGAGAGTAAGTATTAAGAGTGCAGTTCTAAAAGTGCATTACTGGCCTTACTTTACAACATTGGCACTTTTGTTTTCTTATTTGTTAACATGCCTTTTGGGTATTTTAAGATGAGGCACTATTCATTTTTATATTAGACATTTTTATTTAATATTTAATCTTGCACTAAAGTCTAATGTGAATTTTCTTTTAATTTATCACTTGATTGATCAAGCTACATCAAGGGACATCCTGGATCTGTTTTTTGCTCTTCTCTATCTTTTTAATGTATTATATGAAGTATCGGATCGAGACTCAGTATCGGCTCAAAATCAAAGTACTCGGACTCGGGGGCAAAAAAAACCTGATCGGGACATCCCTACTCCTAACCCTCTTCCCCTGGTCAGGGGTCTTCAACCTTTACTCTACAAGGAACCATTTAACCTCATCTCACCTGGATTAAAGTCCTCCTGGAGCTGAAAAAATACCTTCTCAATGAAGACAATACAGTGGATTAAATTATACACAGTTAAAATTATATAGAATAATGTTTGATTTAATTTGAATTCAATTTTATTGATCATGTAAATGGTATTTTAAAAGCAGTTTAAAATAAAATAAAATGAATTAACATCAAAAAATAAAACAGTATATTCATCTTCAAATTCTTACACATCTCAGTTTACATGAACACAATGTTATATAAAGAATATATTTTTTTAGTTAATGTATTTGAAAGGCTCCAAAAAGTAACTTGAAATTGATAACACAAGATCATGTGATCAACACATGTTAATTTCTCATTTCTTGCCACACAAACATGCATATTTAACCTGTACATTGGTGGTTAAATTAATCTTTTCCCACACAATTAAAATCTCTATTTTCTTCCAGAATAGTGTTTATGTTGGTTTAGTTATCTTACCATAGATTTAAAACTTAAGGTTAGTCACAGGTGCAGGAAAGTTGATGGTCTGTAGATGTTGCAGGAGGTGAAGTAGGAAGGTGCTGAGTCATTGCACAACATGATTTATTTTAGGTTAACAAATTGTCATATCTTGATTTTGCTCGTCATTAATCATTAATAGCCTCTGTAAAAAAAAACCTATTTATTTCAATCATTTTTTTTTTAAAGCTATAAGGAGCCATTGCAAAAGTCAAAGAGCCACATTAGGCTCTAGAGCCGCAGGTTGCAGACCCCTGCCCTGGGAGAACCACAGCTGAACATTACAAGAGATCACATTACTCCTGTATTAGCCTCTCTGCATTGGCTTCCCATAAAATATAGAATAGAATTCAAGATTCTTATTCTCACTTATAAAGCCCTAAATGGACAGGCACCAGTCTATCTCAAGGAGCTTGTAGTGCCATACAATCCCCCCAGAACACTACGCTCTCAAAATGCTGGACTACTCGTTGTTCCATTTGTCTCTAAAAGTAGTATAGGAGGAAGAGCTTTCAGTTATCAGGCCCCACTTCTCTGGAACCATCTACCAACCACGGTTCGGGGGGCAGACACCCTCTCTACCTTTAAGGTTAGGCTCAAAACATTCTTCTTTGGTAAAGCTTTTAGTTAGGAACCAGCTCATAGTTAAGATGCAATAGGCATAGACTGCCGGTGGGGGGGTCTGGCATGCTCGGTCGGAGAGAGGTTGGAGAGGGCGTTAAGAGAGAAGTCATTTAGGTTAGAGAGGGACCGGAGAGGGTCCCATTCCTCTCTCAAACACTCCCTCTATGTCTGCTTCTTCCCTTGTGTGTTTGCTCCTGTACTCCTTCTGGCTTTTGTCTTGCAGGTCCGTGGGATCCTCAGTGTGGAGTTACAGAGTCTCAACAACTCTGTCTCCACCCTTTCCTCTGCACACACCCAACACAGCATAACGTGGATGGCTGTTCATCATAGGAATGGGATCCACACAAGGTTCCTGCTGCTTAACAGAAGGTTTTCCTTGCCGCCATGATGAATTCATGTTGGGTGTGGGATACATATGTATGTGTATATATGTATATATGCATATGTGTGTATCCATAAAATGAAGAGTCCATCCTTAAGACTGCTCTACTGTAAAGTGTCTTGAGATACCATTGGTTATGATTTGGCGCTATACAAATAAAAGATTGATTGATTGATTTAATTTGACTTGATTTATATTGATTATGTAAATGGAAATTTATAAACAGTTTAAAATCAAATAAAATACATTGACATCAAGAAAAAAAACAGTATCTTGCATCTTCAAATTCTTATGCATTATGGGTGCAACTCACTTGACTTGACTTGTCATCAATTATTGAAACGATTAATTGACTAATCGGATGACAAATCGTACATTTTTTTGCTCTATGTTGCTACAGTCTTTTAAATTTGGCTTGGGGCTAATTATGACAAATAAAAACAATAAATAAGTAAATAAAACAATTCCCAACTTGTGTTAACAGGTTCCTTACAAACACAAAAGAAATTGAATACATCAGCACAAGAATCCATTAATGTTATTGTATATAATTAGTTTATTTCCTCATTAATAATGAAATTATTTTCTAAAAAAAAATCAAAAGCACATGAAAAGTTATGCTTGATAAATATATATCTCTGATTTCCTATGATTAAACTTGATCAAGCTGATGAATTAATCATTCAGGATATTTAGGTATAATAGTCACAATAGTTACATTACTGTCTAATGGAACCAGCTTTGTCTGTGAACACGTGAAATATAATTAAATATATTGTGTTTCACAAGTTGGGACGGATAAATAGTGACATTAGTATTTATGCTAACATTAATTTCACACGACGTGTGACATGTTTTATCCCTCCATACAAGTGTTAAATCTGACCATAAACAAATCGGTGGCTCTTTGTGATTTTATGACACTGCGCTGTGTTGTTTTTACTTGGTCTATTTCATTAAGTGGTTAGCAGTAGCACTTAGTCCAGTGTTATGTGTCCGGGGGTTTGTTTAGCTTAGTTATTTGAGCACCGTCACCGTGTTTGTGGGAACTTTGGGTTGATCTGACGGAGGAACGTAGACTGATTCACTTTGTTGGGTGGGTGTCTCAGTCTGGTCTTAACCAAGTCGTTGTGCGTGATGTGTCGCTGCTCGTCAAAGCTTCAGGTAGATTGTGACGAGCAGAGCTGCGAGACTGCCACCGGGTCGGAGGCAGGGAAAGTTGCATGTGCTGTTTTCTGGCCAGAGACATCAGGGGTGTGAAAGACCCTCGATCACCCCATAAACACTTGTATCAGAGCAGTCACAGGGACTATGAAAAGGATTTATTAATGTGAAAAAGTTTCTTAGTTCTGCTTTAATTGCTCCCTGGGTGCTACACTGTGGCAGCCCACAGCTACCCCTCAAGGTTGAAGGAAGAGAAAGATTTTCACTTCGGTGATTAATAAAGGATACATTATTATTATTAATAATAATCATGTTTGTTGCCCCCGCTGTGAAAGCGTTGCCCATCCCTGCCCTAGACCATCTGCAGAGCTGCTTGATGACACTTGATCAGAGTGTGACGTGTTGGAGCTGGAAGACATTAGTGGCCTCCAGCACCAGCTTTGGTCAGCTCTGATCTAAGACTCCTTTTCAACCAAAAGAACCCATTGTGGGTTTGGTGCCATTGTTAGCGCCTGAGCTTAGTTGGTTCCAATCCTGTTTTTCCACTTTTGCAGTCTTTTTGACCACATATGAAGTAACTGTGTCTACAAGGCATACATTTGGCCCATTTTTTTTCTTTTTTTTTTTTAAAAGCCTTTTTCTAAAAAAAAACCTGTCAGTGACTTAAAAGCTTTTTTTTTTTTTTTTTTGCTTTAGTGACAACTCTAACATCTGAACATTGTTTCCTTATATAAAACAAAAAAAAACACTGAGACCGGGCTTTTGATGGCTAAATGATGCTATCTGGGTCAGAGTTGAATGGATTTCTTACAGTAATTTGGCATTCCGCCAAGTTTCTCTCCCATCAGTCTGCACACACATACAGTAACTTCCTCTTCCTCCCGGACATGCTGAGTGTCACTGCGTTCCCTGTTTTTTTTTTATCGTTTTATCTCACCATCGCCACACTATCCATGAGTTCCACACATGCTCTGGTCGAGTGTGCGCTGCTGGGAACGTCAACTTTTGTACGTAGCGCCATTTTCTGTCTCGAAAATACTTTTCCTCCTCTCCTCTCTTAGCTCTGCTGAGCATGGATAATCTCTCATCCAAAGGTGCGCTGCTACCTCCTACATGTCACCTATTATTTTGCTATCTTCCTCACAGGCTGGAGTATTTTGTACCCCCCCCCTCCTCCCGACACGCAGCGATGACCCGTTTGGCCCAGTTAGTTGATGGTTTTATCTCACCATCGCAACATTATCAATATTTTACTCATGTCCATACATGTTTTGTGTTAGTATGTGGTGCTGTGATCTGCTAGATACGTCACAATGTCACTCCGTAGCGCCATAATCTCACTCGTTCCTGCTTCTTCCTCCTTTGCTGGGTAGCATCAGTGGCTAAGCTCTCATCTTTTTTTTTTTTTTTTTTTTTTTTCTTCTCTGCACATTCTGTTGAAGGTTAACACTACAAGAAGTGCAATCTTTTAACAGCAATGCATATTTTGTTATTGCAATTAAATAAATTTATTTATTTCATTGCATAATTGTGACCATCTAAGCTAAGGCTAAGCTCTCATCTAAAGGTATACTGCTGTCATCTTCAAGGCACAGTTGGTCACTACATCACCCCACAGCTTAGATATTTTTTCTAGTAATCCCCGTGAAAAAACGCAAATGAAGAGTTATCTCGTCAATGGCACTGAGTGAGTTAATACGCTTGACAAATGCAAACCTGTCCTATAATATCAACGCATTATATTTACTTATTTATTGCAGGTGCTAGAGGCCCTTAAACCCCTTAAAGTGGCAGCAGAGGCACTTTCAACTGACAAATATCCACCAGCGTCGGCTGCGCTGCCTTTATATGTTCTGCTCGCACAACTGGAAAAGCGAATGCCAGACGGACCAGAACCACCGGCATTTTCAGAGATGAAGACAAAGATTGCCACAGATCTGGAGAAGCGTTATTTTGAGGAAAAGGGCGCATTTATGCTGCTTAACAAAGGGAGTTAACTGGATCCACGCTTTCATTGCCTCGTTCATTTGAAAGAGGAGCAGAGACAACAGGTGCAGGTGGCTATTCTAGAGGAGATGAAACAAGTGAATGTGGCAGAAGGTACAGGCAGTGAGGCCGCTTGCGAACAATCCCGTGATCAGCAACCGCAACCCGCTGAGAAAACTGCGTTATCTGCTATGAGGTCTCTCTTCGGAGACATGTATTGCACGGACAGCCCAGACCAGGAGGACATCAACCTGCTGCTTCAAAAAGAGATG
Organism: Gouania willdenowi; assembly: GCF_900634775.1. Lineage (NCBI taxonomy): Eukaryota > Metazoa > Chordata > Actinopteri > Blenniiformes > Gobiesocidae > Gouania > Gouania willdenowi. The sequence goes on from NC_041065.1 coordinate 4,054,347, forward strand.
TCGATGTATGAACAAGAGTCTCCAATTCCTGCGCAATGGCAAAGAAATATCTTTCCATCCCCGGATCATCAGTGCGCTCTGAACGCATATTTTCCACCCCTAGGAAAATGGTAAATAAAAAGAGCACTGGCTCCTTCAAATGTGGACCGTCTTGTGTTTTTTGCAAATAACCTGTAGGCCTTCATTCAGTGAATAGATATTCATATTCATTAATAAAGAAGGTAGAAAAGTTCCATGTTTACCGCAGCTCGCTCGGAGTGTTCAGTTCTATACTGTAAAAATGTTTCAATCACTGACTAAAGCCTGCTATATTTGGTTATGCGCAGAGAGCATGAGGGTGCGGGCAAGAATACGTTCAAGGTTGTCTAATGTTTTAACTTGAATAAAAAAACCAAGTAGTTAATATGTCTCTTTGTATTAATTTGTCCTGTTATTGACCTAATTGACATGTGCCACCAGATATATAATTTTTTGTCAATTTAAAAATTTTAGAGGGAATATTTGAACGTCATTTTTGGGCAATTTTTACACCCCTAGTACATACACGGTAGTGTATGCACTATTTGTTCATGCGGAGGGGTACTCCGCTCTTGTGGTTTCCAGCGCATCTTGTGGATCGGTGGAGCACCATGGAGCAGGTCCTTTTTAGAACCTGTCATATTGCCTTGTATTGCTGATCTGACGTGTTTGTGACTAGGGCTGGAGGTAAACGATTATTCGGGCGAATGTTTCATTGAATAGTCGGCTTTTCTAACGACTAATTAGACATATAATCTAACGATTATTTTTTGTTGCACGATTAATAAAAACCATAAAATCTCATATAAATACCTAAAAATATTAATAAATTACTTTTAAACCACACACAACTAAAGCAATAAATAAAATGGTTTATCAATTCTCTCTCAAAAAACTAAATTGCACTAGCAATAAATATTAAACATTGAGGCACAAATGTATATACTGGAGTTGTACATTCCTTAACAGGTAACACTTCCAATCTAGTTAGAACCTTTATAAACAAAAATGCTAGCGGCCCCGCCTCCCCCTGTTTCATTTTGTTACGTTTTCATTCAGTTATAAACCAAACAGAATGGTCCAAATAGTTTCTAGTATACTCCATTCATTCCACCATGGAACAAACATGCACGAGCTGAGGGTGAACCTCCTTATCATACAGCCTGTTTGGAGGCGAAAGACGAGGAAAACAAAATATTTAGGCTTAGCTTGTTAGTCCCGCTCAGCATCCCCGCTTCTGCTTCCGATGACACCGCTTACGTCTCCTCCGCTGGCAGACACCGCGGGTTAGAGGCTCCGCTGACGGCAAATAACTATACCTTGAGGCTTATGGCTGCGTTTTCACATGCGTGTGGCGAGTAGGTGTGGCGACGCGTCGACTTCCGGATTTGAAGTCGACGATTTTTTAGAACCGAATAGTCGATGTCGTCGATGCGTTGCTACAGGCCTATTTGTGACACAATGCGACCTAGCGGTTTGACAAAACAAATGATTATCACCTTAAATGCACTATTCCTGTAGTTAGAAGAGGAAAAAAAATACTTGGCAGCTTAACACTCCGGTGAGAGTTTGAATGAGTGCTGCTGCTGGATAAAGACGGACCCCGAAGCGCTGAGATGGCTTACAATAACAATAACCGCTTAACTATCCATCTGTTTTACTGTAAAGTGCCGTTTTTTGGCTGAAAACAATAGCAGTGTTTGGATAGCACAATAACATTGCTTTGGTGATCACTGATTTCCCTCGTTAAAGAGCGAGACATGAATGTCAGTGCCTATAGACACGCCCACTCATGAATATACATAAGTACTGTAGGCCCCTAAACAGTCCGATTTTTAGAACTGCTCAGAAAGTCAATTTTCAGAGGCTAAAACTCTGGAAAAATAAACCTCAAATGCTATGTTTTTGGGGTTCTTGGAACAAATGGAGATGGGTGAAAAATAGTATAATATGTCCCCTTTAAAGCTACATTGACTTTTCTATTTTGGTGATCGATATTTATCTTTTTTTTTTTTAACAGCTTATTTTGTTTTAAAATACATGTTTTAGCAGTCTCTGATGTCATTACTTCTCAGAACAGCATAAAAAACGCTATTGGATGGATTGCTGAGTGCGTTCTAGCCCAGACCTTCCCCAAAACAAGCCACACGACAGAACTCGCTCACACGTGCTGTCCCTTATAGGAGAAAAAGACTAAAGTGGCACATATTGTGTAGCTGTTTATTAACAAATGAGCCATGAGGAAGTAAGACGCGTCTGCTGCTGATAGCTTGTCAAAATTTCTTTAAGTACATTACAAAGAAGCATTTTTTTTCTTTCTTATTGGACTCCATTGTTAATGTTTTTTTATTTTTATTAATCTTTGCTAACACAACCATTTGCTGGGAAGTTTAAAAAATGGCCACTGTGTGTGTGGCCAAGTGTGTGGTTGTGTTGATGTCACTGATCCTGTCGCTCTGCTCTTTCCTCACAGTGAACTGAGAGGGAGAAGATGATCAAATGAGATAAAGGGGAACATCGGAGGAACCAGTGTCCTCACCTCCACCTCTGAGCATGGCAGGTCTACAGCTGGTCACTCCTGCCACGTCACACCTGGGGCCTTTTTTTGGGTTGCCATGGCAGCAGGAGGCCATCCATGATAACATCTATACTCCAAGGAAATATCAGGTAAGAGGACCATCTCTGTTTTTCAACCAATCAAGATGAAGCAAAACTTTAATCCTGATTTCTGCTCCTCAGGTTGAACTTCTTGAAGCAGCTCTGGAACATAATACTATCGTCTGCTTGAATACTGGCTCAGGGAAGACTTTCATTGCAGTACTTCTGACAAAAGAACTCTCCCATCAAATCCGTGGACACTACGAGGAGAACGCAAAGAGGACAGTTTTTCTCGTGAACACGGGTACCTACGCTGTCCAAGTCGGTTTCATAAAGTCAGGATAGAATAAAAGAAAAATAATGCATTTTTTGTTTTCACATTCAATGCTGAATCTAAAAAGTTTAAATGAATACTTCATACTAAAAAAGAGAACCTTTGCATTAGTTTTATCCATCGGAGCAAAGAAAGACACACTATGTTCGATTGTACTCCAGGTCCAGGTTGTCATTTTCAACATCCGAGGTAAATGCGTTTCATTCAGGAAGATGATGTTTGTTTAGATATTTTTTAGGTGCAAAATTTCCTGCTTGGGAAATATACAGGTACATCTAAAAAAATTAGAATATCATGAAAATGTTCAATATTTTCTCACTCATTTCAGAAAATCAAACCCATATATTACATAGGCTCATTACACAAAGAGTGGAATATTTCAAGTCTTTATTTCTTGAAATTTTGATTATTATGGCTTACAAATAATGAAAACCCAAAATTAGACTATTACATAAGATTAATTAAAAAAAAGGATATTTTAAACTAAAATGTAAGGCTTCAGAAAAGTATGTTCATTTCTATGCATTCAATACTTGGTTGGGCCTCCTTTAGCATGAATGACTGCATCATGGAGGTGATCAACCTGTGGCACTGCTCAGGTGTAATGGAAGCCCAGGTTGCTTTGATAGTGGCCTTCAGATCATCTACATTGTTGGGTCTGGTGTCTCTCACCTTCCTCTTGACAGAACACCATAGATTCTCTGTGGAGTTCAGGTCAGGCCAGTTTGCTGGCCAATCAAGCACAGTAACACCATGGTCATTGAACTGGCTTTTGGTACCTTTGGCAGTGTGGGCAGGTGCCAAGTCCTGCTAAAAAATTAAATCAGCATCTCCATAAAGCTTGTCAACATACAGTGGGGCAAAAATGTATTTCGTCAGCCACCAATTGTGCAAATTCTTCCACTTAAAAAAACATTTTGTCTCTCATAGTTGAGGTTTACCTATGATGAAAATTAAAGGCCTCTCTCATCTTTTTAAGTGGGAGAACTTGCAAAATTGGTGGATGACTAAATACTTTTTTGCCCCACCGTATATCATATATGGATTTGACTTTCTGAAATGAGTGACAAAAATATTGAACATTTTCTTGATATTCTAATTTTTTTAGATGTACCTGTATTAGTTCCTATTATTTCCACTTTAACGGAATCACAGAATCGACCAATGAATGTGGATGAAACGCTGTCACCGTGAGGCAAAGAAGGTTTTTTATGGGGAAATGTTTCCGGGGACTGCTCAATAGATGCACTGCTCGCCCTCCTTCAGTCCTGACCTCTTCAAACAGCGTCTAAACCACCCGAAACATTGTCAAAACTGCCAAAAAACTGGATTGTAGCGTCTGAAACATCGTAGGATAATGCTAACTTGTTTATTCATTATGTCTGTAACGATGTCATCAGGATCAATTTAAATTAGGTTGATTTAAATTAAGTTGATCAAAACTTAATCAATAAACCTGATCAGATTCAGTAAACCATTGATCCCTGAGGGGAAACTGGGTAACAATAATGCTGCTTTCATACATCTTTATATGACATAAATAATTAATAAGGAGCAGTCAGAATAATCAATGTCATTCCAAATTAGCTTAATTTGTTGCTTCAAGAGTTAAAAAGTAATAATTTCAGGAAAAATAGATAAATATTTCTAAAAAAACCCCCCCAGAATCTTAAAAAATTAATGTGGAAAACAGAATTTGGGAAAAAAATATAAAAAGTTAACTTAAATGCACCAGCGAGTAGAGCTGGGCGATATAGACCAAAACTCATATTTCAATAATTTTTCATAAAATTGCGATATGTGATATACATCTCAACAATTTTTATTTAAGTCTTCCCAGAAAGACAATTCTGGCTTAAATTTACGGATAAAAAACGGCACACAGGCTCATTTATTAACAAACAGCTGCACAATGTGTGTGACTTCTGGCTTTTTCTGATCTTAAGGCTCAAACGTACTAGGGCGGACAGGCGCAAAACGAGTCCGTGCGCAGTCCACGAGGAGTCCGACAGGCCTATTAAATGCAAAGCTCAGATTTTACAACTGCGAGTACTTCTTTGCTTTGTTTGTGTCACACAAAACTCTGCTCGGCATTGTATCGACATCTAATGTAACGCCGACCTTCATTTCACTGCCTGGTGAAACAGAGCGATGGACATGACCTTAGAGGAGAGAATGGCAGACAAGCTACGACACTAGCAACACCTTTAAAACATGGGGGAAATGTGGGAAATGTAGATTTTAATGGAAACTATTACGCAGTGGTGCGCCCAAGTATGTCAGCTCTGTGGAGAGCGGACAGTTTGCGCATAATCCATTCTGCTCGTTGTCCATCCGAGTATGTTTGAGCCTTAAGGGACAGCACGTGTGAGTGAGTACTGTCGGGTGGCTTGTTTAGTGGTAGGCCTGTATTAGGATGCACTCGGTAATTTATCGAACTGCTTTAAATGTTGTTCTGAGAAGTATTTTGATACAAAATAAGCTCTAAAAATATATATATAGCTAGAGGCGATATTGTAATTTTCTGTATCGCCAAAATGGGAAACTTGATATATTGTCCAGCCCTACCAGTGAGGGGAATCCTTCATGCGTTATTGAACCATAGACCATAGAATACATTGAACAATACGGCATCACTACTTATGCAGAGCTGTCTTCAAATAACGGAGTGGGAATGGAAATGCCACTACTAAGTTATTCTACACATTTAATAACACAAATGCCAAATTAGACGACACATAAAAGTAATATTTGAGGACTGTTTACATCTCACGGTGTGCTCGTTCATTTTGCCAAGACGTCATTTTGATCTACTCGGGCTTATTGGTTCCTCATGTTTGAATTTCTTAGTCAGGGTCCCGTGCTAAAAGGACGTTTTATTACACTTTTCTGATTCATTTTGTCCGATTTGTTTATGTTCCGAGTGCAATCGAACACAGCGTAAAGGACAGCATTAGTGTTTGGATAGCATTAGTGTTTGGCTAGCATTAGTGTTTGGCTAGCATTAGTGTTTGGCTCCATGTGGTGCTCATGCTGGTCCATGTTCTTTGGTGTCCAGCAACATGTGTAGTTCAGCAAGCAGCCGCCGTCAGGACCCACTCAGACCTCCGGGTGGGAGAATACACCAACATGGAGGAGACCTTAGCATGGCCTGACCACAAATGGAGCGAAGAGATCCTTCAGAATCAGGTGCGTCGTTACTGTTCTTCTGAAGGCATGATTCACTGCAGATTCATGTTGGGTCATAGACAGATTCACAGGATGAATGATGAATGATCCCTGCAGGGTTGGGGTCAATTATAATTATAATCTCGTAATTGATAATTAATTACAATTATGGCGTAATTGTAATTTTAAAAATCTGTTGCTGTCGTAATCATAATTAAATTGTAATTGAGTTCACATAATTGACTTTGTAATTGTATTTGCCATGAAAATTCTATAAAAATGGTCAATTATAATTTAACACGAAACTGAGCAACCATTTTACAGTTCTATATGTAGTTAACAATTATTAAAATATGTTTCATATCATGCTTTCCCACATTTTACCATTTAAAAAAAAACAAAACACTAAAAAGGCTCAGACACCCACACCAAAAATATTAAAACCTACATTTTCATTGGTTATGAAGCCTAACAAGGTAAACAATGGATTAGGGATGTGAATCTTTGGGTGTCTCACGATTCGATTCAAAATCGATTTTCGTTTTAACGATTCTCGATTCAAAATTGATGCAATGCATCTGTGTTATGGCAAATTATGGCATCAAAACAACATAGTGTGTATAAGATATTTTTCAATAAACTGATTCCATTTATGAAATCACACAAAGGCAAACTTAATACAAAAGGTAACATTTATTCATGGTAAACAAATATAAATGTATTTATTGTACAAGAAATAACTTGCATAAATAGAATTGACTAAATAAAAGCTTAGGCCAGCTGCCCCTTTTTTCTCGAAGTAAGTCTCAATTCTCATTGATTACAAGTATAAGGTATACAAAAAAAGTACTTCTATTCATAAATAAAGTTGCCTAAATAAAAGCTGAAGCTGGCTGCTTTTTTTCTTTCTCATAAAAGGTACACAGCAATGTATCTTTGATATTTAAAAAATAACATTATATAGTCACCGTCAGTAAAGCACATTTAAGACATATCTGATCTAAATTTAAGACAGTTTAAATATATGATATATAAATATATATACTGTATATATATCTTCTTTTTAAAATGATTTTTGAAGTTTATGAATCGATTCAGAATCGTGGATTATTAGAATCGCGATTCTTGTGTGAATGGATTTTTTTCACCACCCCTGCAAAAGATATGAATGAAATATTTATAGATAATTGTTGTAGTGTATTTTACAGCTGATTTAGGACTTGTTATCAAAAGAGATGCTAAAAGACAGCTAACACAAGAGGAAGGTTATTTATTTCAGGCTCAGTAATTGAAATTGAAATTTAGTAATTGAGAACACAATTGTCATTGAATTTCTGAGGATTAAAACATTTGAACATGGGTAATTGGAAACATATTTGTAACTGAAAAATGTAATTGACCCCAAACCTGAATCCCTCAGTGCCTCACTACAAAGTGACTTTACACTCAGAGACAGGAGCGTCTGACACCTCTGACCATTGTGTATGAAGATCAATATGTTGCTAAATAGGAGAGTTTGTAGAATGTGATGTAAAAATGTGAACCTGCAGAGTTAAATATTTAAACCCAAACAAAATACTTGTACTCCTACATTTACTCGCATGTTTTTTATTATTACAGGTGCTTATTATCGTTTACAACCACAACTCTGCAGTTACAACTTCTATCGTGAAGCTACAGATGCACAAACTACTTTACTCACGTGAATCTGCGCTGCTTGAGTTTTGCAACACACGAGACGTCTGTAGCAAAGCAGATTAGTACCTGTAGAAATGCTCGCAAAACTCAAGCAGTGCAGATTCACATAAATGAGTAAATGAGTTGGTGCATCTGTAGTGTCAGAGGTTGTGAAGCCAGAGTTGTTGTTGTAAATGATAATAGGCATGAGTAATATAAACATGTGAGTAAATGTTAGGTTACGTGTTTGCTGCTGTCGTTTTATTTGTGTAATTATAATTTGTGAATACTTTTTGACTGAATATTTTCTTTGGTATTAAATATTAACTCTACAGGTTCACATTTTTTCCCATCATTTGTGACATGAAATGTATTTCATGTGTGTGGATATTTTTATGCAAGTAAACATTTTTACGTACAAGTTCACTTTTTTCCCTCTTCAAGTTCTCACATCACATTCTACAAGCTTTCTTATTTTGCAACATTTCTACCTTCATAGTTGTGATTATAGAGTTATTGTGAGTATAGATCTATATTTCACTGGAGTCTCTATGTTTCTCACCACAGGTGCTGGTCATGACATGCCACATCTTCCTCCGTGTTCTGAGAAGCAAAGTTTTGAACTTGTCTCAAATCAACTTGGTGGTTTTTGATGATTGTCACCTGGCCATTACGGAACACCCGTACTCTGACATCATGAAGGTGAGTTCTGACGTGTGTGAGGATTTATCAGTGAGTTAGTGGTGATGTGAATAACCTGGCTGTGTTATTGGCCTCTGTGCAGCTATTTGATGGCTGCTCGTGCAGTCCTCGTGTCTTAGGGCTCACAGCTTCAATTCTTAATGGAAAGTGTGACCCGAATGAACTGGAGCTGAAGATCCAGAACTTGGAGGAAATTCTGAAAAGCAACGCAGAAACTGCGACAGATCTTGTGGTCCTGGACAGGTACGAAGAGCCATGAAACATTATGAACAGTGTTTAGTGTTTGATCTCAGCACAAATGTCTCTGTGTTCCACCTCAGATATGCTTCCCAGCCCAGAGAGGTGGTGCTGGACTGTGGCCCCTACGTGGATAAGAGTGGCCTGTCCTTGCACTTGCAGGCAGAGCTGGATGAAGCTCTCTACTTCCTCAATGACTGTAACATGTGCTTTTCCAGAGGGGACCGTGATCCCACCCTGATCTCTAAACAGGTCAGAGCCACGGGAACCTCCAAGCTCATTTCATCACAAGCATAATAGATAGCTTTGCGCGCAAGTGAGCGCAGCCGGCTCGTGTGTTGTAGGGGTTGTGGGGGCAACTTTATTTACATTTCTACCCTTCTAAAACACTGTTTCCTGCCTTCTCAGGGCCACATTTTGTGAACTTAGGCTTTTAGATAGTTATTTGTTGAATTGGTGAAGAGTCATAATGAATGTACTGTATTTTCCGGGCTATGGAACTGTATTGGCCGCATTCCAATAATTTTAGCAATTTTACAAGAAAAATCCATGTAAAGGTCGCTCCTTGACATAGGCTGCACCCTATTGGCTGATGAGGCTGAACTTCAAATGACTTGACCAATAAGAATGGGCAGGTAGGCGGGCAGCTATGGTCCCGTTAACGGAGGTTTCCGTGTATTTCTGTTATTTGATCAGTTTCAACTGATGAGTTTCCATATCCACATGAAGTCACCCCCTTATTGTCCCGCGTCTTTATATCAGTCCATTCACAGCTTTACATGTCACTTTTTACTGGATACAGACTGAAACAGCACTCCATCCACTCCCGTGAACCTTTGCCTCAACAGCAATCACGTTGACACGATTGTTTGTGAAGAAACGTAACGTAGCATAGTTTTTTGGCAACTTTATGCTGTTTGTTTATTTCTGTCCGAAAGCAGCTGATTTTTACTTTATCTGGAGTTTTTCCGCGCGCTTTTTCTCTCTCTCTCTCTGTATGCTTGTGTGCATCACGTACGTGAGTCTTCTGTGTGATCGCTCCTGATAAACCGAACGCAGTAATTTGACAACTTTCTGCCGTTTATAATTTCTATTAAAAACTGTCTGAGAAATCTTACATTTTAAACCTTATTCTACTTTTTATTTGCGCGAACAGTTAAAATAACTTGTAGAAAATCCATTTACTGTTCGTTCTTTGGTTATTCCATTTTAAAACCAAATCCAAATAACAACTGGTGTGGTTATTTTGTTTTACTGACTTCAAATCAAAACAGAAATACAGAAACAACAAAAACCAGATAAGCAGCGTTTTAAAATTAAAAACCTTGTTCTGTTTGTGAGATATTTGAATATTTACGGGGAAATTAGACCAGGTCTCTGCACACAATAGGACTTTTTAAGATTTATTTTCGCAGTTTTCTTGTCCTGCTCCTGTTTTCATGCAGCCTGTGGGTGTTTTAACTTGTAAAAAGCTGCTCATATTTTAAGGTTTGTTTTATAGTGTAGGCGATTTTAACAGTGTTATGGTCCAAATAGTATCCAAATAAACTGGTGACTGACTATCGGCTGCTTGGTTGATGTAAGGAATAGATGTTAGAACTTTTATGATTTGACACTTTTGCAAAAACAATTACAGCTTTTTTGATGGGCAGTAAAAATAGATTTTTTTGCACGTGATGATACCACTAGCCAATAACAGCAGCCGTCAAAACACACACACGGAAGTTGATCACAAGAAACGAGGACGACCAGTAGATACATTACACCACCTCTGGTTCCTTTAACCACAGATCATGCACATGCTTTTCATCACATTCTTTTTTTTTTTATTAATTATGTATTAATCAACATTTCAATTCATCAGTTCATCAGTAATGTGATTATGCTTTGCTCCATTTTTTGTCCGGGAGTAAAAGTCCACCCCCGTCTGTGGGTCCCCTCTGTGTGGTGAGCTTAAAACATGAAGCTCTCATCCTAGTTTCCCTTAAATATCCAAACAGAGCAAGATTTAATTTTAAAATAGAAAAATGCTGCTTGTCTGATTTTTGATTTTTCTGTTTAGGTTTTAACTTTGTAAAACTAAATAACCACACTGTTTATTTGTTATTTTGATTTGGTTTTTAAATCGTAATAACCAAAGAATGAAGGGTACACAGATTCTTGAAGTCCCTTTTGTGTCCAAGTGTGCAACAATTATTATGACATTACCGATTAACAATGAAAAAAACAACAGAAAAGCCCCCCACGCTGGTTGAAACACAGCGTAGGGGAGCAACATTACAGCGTGGGGGATCAAAGTCACAGCATCTGGGGCCCCTAAGCTCAACTGCGCTGGTGAGAATCCTGCATGTCATGCTTAATGTCAGAGCAGAGCTAGCTTCTGACCTGCTGTAAAGGGGGCATTGCTGTCAGTTTAGTGCTTTTCCACGCTGGTAATAGATGAGCTTAAGGTATGTTTGAAACGTGTCTTTCAGGTTCTCAGTGACTGCCAGGCTGTGCTGCAAGTGCTGGGGCCCTGGTGTGCAGATAAGGCAGCGGGCATCATGGTACGGGAGCTTCAGAAGTACATCAAGCACGAGCAAGAGGAGCTCAGCCGCAAGTTCCTGCTCTTCACTGACACCATCTTACGCAAAGTGCACGCCCTCTGTGAGGAGCATTTCTCCCCGGCCTCCCTGGACCTCAAGTTCGTCACGCCCAAGGTTCTCCGGCTGCTGGAGATCCTGCAAGAGTACAAGCCGTTTGAAAGGCAGCAGTTTGAGAGTGTGGAATGGTACAACAACCGTAACCAGGACAACTATGTGTCATGGAGCGACTCGGAGGACGAAGATGAGGATGAGGTGGAGGCCAAAGAGAGGCCCGAGGCCAACTTTCCATCACCGTTCACTAACATTCTGTGTGGCATCATTTTTGTGGAGCGGCGTTATACGGCTGTTGTTCTGAATCGGTGAGGATGCACCCATCACTGATGCTAATCACAAGCTTGCACTGCTAATGCACTACAAGGGGGACTGTAAGGAATGCTGATGTACATATTAGGGGTGTGCATTGCCATGAATCTGATGATACGATTCACTATTTGCATGTCACGATACGATATATCCTGATACTGAACAATTGGGGATGGGCGATATGGTCCAAAACTCAAATCTCAATATTTTTTTTTTCAAAATTGGCGGTATACAATATAAATCTCAATACTTTAATTTTGACCAGATGTGATGCAAAATGTCACACAGGCCCATTTATTAACAAACAGCTGCACAATATGTATCACTTTTGGCTTTTTCTCCTCTAAGGGACAGCATGTGTGAGTGAGTTCTGCATTGTGGCTTTATTTAGAGGAGGTTCTGGGTTAGGACGCACTCATTCATCCATCTAACTGCTTTTCATGCTTTTTCCGAGTAGTAGCAAAAGCAGCGACTCCCAACGCAAGTATTTTTATGCGAAATTAGCTATAAAATAAAAATATATCGATATGGGCAATATTGTAATTTTCTATATCGCCAAAATAGAAAACTTGATATAGCTTAAATCTTGATATATTGACCAGCTCTATGAACAATACGATATACATTGAGATATATCGGGATATCAATAATTACAAATTTCTCCCTTACAATTACAAAATGGTATGAAATACAATTAATTTAATTTTGTGAGAACAAGGTAATAAGTGTAATTCAAGCACCAATGTCAAAAACAAGTATGTTTATCAAACTGACAAATTACATTTTTCAATAAAGTTTAACTTTTGCTTCTACAACTGATTCGGTTAAGTTATTAAATATTTTTTTTTAAAAAGAGTAACCACATATTCTGTAACAGCACATAGTATGTTTTATGAAAATAAAATGCAATCAACTTCCAGCTAAATTGCATTGATGAGTGAATTAGTTTAACAAGGTCTGCTGTGGTTCACTGACACCACTCAGTGGGCGTTTACGTGCTATGCATATGTTGGAGTAATTGAATGGGTTTTTTGTTAAAAAAAAAAAAAAAACATGAATTAAAAATCGATTTGGACATTTTTTTGATCAATACGATAATCCCGCAGTAAAATATAGCGATCTATCACCGAATACATTTTTTCTTACACCCCTCGTACATGTGTCAGAAGCTGGTTGTGCATATAATGTGTGTTCTGTATAGTAGTGCGTAGTAGTTTGTGAGCTAACTAAATGACATTTTAGAGGAACAATATTGTTGTCAATATGTGATTACATTGAAATAATTGTTTCGTTTTGGACTTTTTGAAATAAGAAAGGAAAAGAGAAGAATGCACGTTCTCATTGATCCTTACATTATCTTTTAGTCTGATTAAGGAGGCCGGGAAGCAGGACCCAGAGCTGGCTTATATCAGCAGTAACTTCATCACTGGGCACAGCATTGGCAAGAACCAGCCACGCAACAAGCAGATGGAGCTGGAGTTCAGAAAGCAGGAGGAGGTACACATGTGTCCAGCATGAAACAGGATTTTTAAAGGCTTTGATTCCTGTGTTATTGTGCATTTGTTAAATAATTCCTCGTCTCACGCAGGTGCTCCGCAAATTCCGAGCCCATGAAACCAACCTGCTCATCGCTACCAGCATTGTTGAGGAAGGCGTAGATATTCCAAAGTGTAACCTGGTGGTGCGGTTTGACCTGCCCACTGAGTACAGGTCCTACGTGCAGTCCAAAGGCAGAGCTCGGGCGCCGGTCTCCAACTACATCATGCTGGCTGACTCAGAGAGGACCAAAGCCTTTGAAGAAGATCTCACCACCTACAAGGCCATTGAGAAGGTACGCTGGGTAGAGACGGCACATTGTGTTGTTTGTAGAAAACATTAGGGACATTTAAAGTGTAAGTACAGTCCCAGGTTTTTGCGGACCTGTCACTAGGGGGAAATTTGATGCCTTAATTATGGGCGTTGCTCCTAGAGTAGTTAAGACACACCCAGTCACAGCAGCCCCGCCCCACAGCGCTGCACACTTCCACATTAATCTGTCAATCAATGCTCACTGAGGAAACCTAGTCCCTCCTCATCTTTTATAGAAGGGGTGGGGCCAACAGTGACTGATCCAAAAAGACGTCACTAATCTAATCTCAGCCAATCGCAAAATGAAATTGCAATAGCAGGTGTTCAACTCATAGAGGGCAGTCTCTCTGATGTTTTACAACTGAAAATTTTCAGGCTATAAAAAGCACTACTGCATTGGCCGCATTCCAATAATTCAGCAAGTTTCCAAGAAAAATCCATGTGAAGGATTCACATTGGCCACACTCCATTGGCTGATGAGGGTGCTCTTCAAACTACTTGGCCAATCAGAATAGACAGGTGGGCGGGGTGCTGTATTCCTGTTCGGTTAACTGTAAGTAAAATAAAGAGCTGCATATATGCCGGAAAGTACTTGGACTAAAATGTGAAGAGTGGGACAAGGATGAATAAACTACATTACTTTATTTCTAACTATAAAAGTATTGAGCAGAAAACAGTGGTTTTAGGGTGGACTCCACTTGAATGTCTCAGTGATGATCTGTTTGTTTGGTTCTGAGCAGATCTTAAGAAATAAGTGCTCCAAGTCAGTGGAGGTAACCGAGCTGGAAGTGGAGCAGGTGCTGGACGATGACAACCTCCTTCCCCCTTATGTTCTACGGACTGAAGATGGAGGTCCAAGGGTCACAATAAATACAGCCATTGGGCACATTAACAGGTTCTATTTCATTGGCTTCTGTCCTGAACTCATAAGGTTATTATTCAAGTCTACTTCATGTTTAGTGATTGGTTTTCTGCCTCTGTTGTCCAGGTACTGTGCCCGTTTACCAAGTGATCCGTTCACACACCTGGCCCCTAAATGTAGGACTGTAGAGATAAAGGATGGACGCTTCCAGTCTACACTGTACTTGCCTATTAACTCTCCTCTACGGGTTCCCGTTAAAGTGAGTAACATACGTCATATCCATCCACATCAGGGTTCAGTCATCACATTCTTTTCTGTCTTGAGGACTTATTTTGTATGGGAAGAGCAAACTGTGGCCACAATTCTGCTGTATGTCACAATCCTGGGTAGACATTACTTAATAGGTGGAGAGAAAAAAGAGATGTGACCATATGAACACGCTGGTAAAAAATAAAACACCAGAGTCCATCAGCAAACTGATCAGAGGATGTAGGGATCCAATTGATTCGATTTGAAATGTTTTTGGATAGTGAGAGGAAACTGGAATAAATGGAGAAAACATGCAAACTCCACACAGAGAGCACCCATGTCTCCACCCTGGGTTTGAACCCTCGACCTTCTTGCTCAAATGTTATTTTAAAGATAGAATAAATGTCACATGATAAGGTACATACAGAAGTGCGTTTTTTAAGCCGTCCCTGAGGAGCAGCCACAGTGCAGCAACACATTTGTTCCAATGTTTCAGTGACATAAACATTTAAAGATGGCTAATGTAACACCAAAACGTGTCATGTTCACCAGCATTTAACTCTACTAAGGCTCTGACTGCATTTGTCATCTGTATTTATCTTCATGAGTTTGAAAATAAACTCACTGCTGTTAGAGCCTTGATTTAGAAATGTTGCTCTCAAACTAATAGAAAAGTCTTATATTTAATGCATCATGTAATTAGTAATCTGCTGATGTCCGTAACGCTCCTTTGGTTACACGTGTGTTAATGTGCATCTGCTGTCAAAAGCTTCATTTTCTATTTGTTTTTAACCATGTCTTTAAAAGTTTTAGGTTTGACATAGGGATGGGCAATATGGACCAAATTTGTTCTGTAAATGATGATATATGATATAAATCTAGATCTACATAACTCAATGAAGTCTTACCAGAAAGACAATTCTGGGTTAAATTTGCCGATGCTAAATGCCACACAGACACATTTATTAACAAGAGTTCTGTAGTATGGCTTGTTTAGGGAAAGGTCTGGGTTAAAACGCACTCAGTGATCATATAACTGTGTATTTCATGCTATTTGGAGATGTAGTGAAAGCAGCGACTCATAAAACCAGTATTTTAATACAAAATAAGATATAAAATAAGATAATATAATTTTCTATATCACCCAGGCCAAGTTTTAAGTGTGGAGCACGCCTGTATTGAACTGTGGATCTGTTTACAGGGTCCAAAGATGATCTGTGCCAGACTGGCAGAGAAAGCAGTAGCTCTGGTCTGTTGTGAGAAACTCCACAAAATAGGTAAATGGTGCACGGCCATGATTAGTTGATTTTTAATTCTTTGTTTTAACCCTAATTGGACATGTTTTGTTCTGTTTTAGGTGAGCTAGATGATCACTTGATGCCTGTAGGGAAGGAGACAGTGAAGTATGAGGAGGAACTGGACCTTCACGATGAAGAGGAGACCAGTGTTCCGGGCCGACCAGGTTCAACCAAGAGGAGGCAGTGCTACCCTAAAGCTGTAGGTTTTATATCCACCAGGTTTCTAAAAGCCAAACCACATTAAATCAAAAGGAAAATATGTGCACTACGAAATTAAAGTCGTAGTATTTCGAGAATGAAGCCGTATCTTAAAAAATTTGTAACGCACAGAATTCCCAACAGCAAAAGCCCTGAAGTCGAGCACTTCCAGTGACTTCCTCCTCGACTAAAGAGGCTATTTGCTCCAAATCAATCTGGTTCTTTAGTTTGAACAAACATCTGCAAAGTGTCTTAAATGTCCTTAAACTGATAACAGTGTGGTAATGATGGGCCAAAAGGCTCAGTATGAAACCTAAAGAGATATATAATCTCTCCAAATGCAGGCAAGGTCGTGTTTGTAATTCAATTCTATTTTCAAAATATTACAACTTTCTTAAAATATGACGACTTGAATCTCATAAAATTACGATGTTATTAAGGTACAACTTTATTCTCATAAAATCATAACTTCATTCTCGATATATGTGACTTTAATCTCGCAGTGCCCAGATTTTTTTTATTTTAATGTAGCCCTAATACGAAGTTGTAGTTTTATATGGCTGTTACAGAAAAAGCTTTAAAAAACTTCCAAAATATCTGAAAGCAAATATTTGACGTTGATATTTAATATGTAGTTAAACGTTGAGTCCTTGTGTTCCAGCTGTGGAAGCACATACGTCACGTAGCGTCCCGTTTCTGTTGTTTTTCAGATACCCGAGTGTCTGCGGGACAGTTACGCTGTGCCGGAGAAGAAGTGTTACCTGTATGTGATCGGGATGGTTCTCACCACCCCCCTCCCAGATGAACTGAACTTCCGTAGAAGGAGACTCTATCCACCTGAGGACACCACCAGGTGCTTTGGCATCCTGACTGCCAAAGCCATCCCTCAGGTACGTTGTTCTCCAGTGCCCGTATTCACATACATCCTAAGGCTAAAAGTAGCTCTTAGTGACATCACTCTTAGAAAAATCTGAGAATTCCTTGAATTTTAAAATTTTTTTTAGAGTTTTTCTTGTTAGAAAAAAAGCAATTGACAAAGCATCTCAGGCAATAAGAGAGCTCTTAAGGTGATAAACTGTTAAGTGAGGAGGACTTTTAAGAAGCAAAAAAGTGTCTAAACAGAGAGGACGACGAGATATTTTCTCTATGTTTAACGACAGTGATTAAATAAGACCCTATTGTATTATTGTAGTGTTTCTGATTTTTTTTTTAGGTTTTTCACACAATCCATCCAACAAGTCACATTCCTTGTATAGTTTTAAAATCTAAATGGCAATAGAACTATTCTGATTCTGACTTTTCTCACACAGCGTAACGTAATAACAGCTTTGTATTGCTGCGTGATTTGTTCGCTCCCTTCTCTGTGAGCTGTAATCTCTGTCCTCACTTTAATGGTAGCAGGTAACAGCGCTTCACACTCGTATCTTGTGGACACAGAGGGAATGATGCATTAATTAGCAGGGCCAGCAATCATAGTAATCACTGACTGCTGTGTCTGCGCCACCATTAACTCATTCAGTGCCAGCCATTTTCAGATTTTCTACCCCCCTCAGTGCCAGTCGTTTTTGAACATTTTGACTGATTTTAAAGACCCACAGAATATTTTCTAATATGACTATTTGAAATCTGACACCAGATTCTGAAAGATTGAAGCCTCTACTTTCATTAAAAAAAAGAATTTGTTTCTTTCGTTCTTTTGTAATCAGCCATTGAATAGAGCAAGTTTTACACAAGTCTTCAGTTTCAGAGCCAAAAACTGAGAAAAAAGCCTTTTTCTAAAAAAACCTTGTCAGTGACTTTAAAGCTATTTTTTTATTTGTTTGCTTTAGTGACACCTCTATCATCTGAACATTGTTTCCTTATATAAAACAAAAAAAAAAAACACTGAGACCGGCCTTTTAATGGCTAAATTATTATTTATCTATCTGGGTCAGAGTTGAATGGATTTCTTACTGTATTTTGGCATTCCTCCAACTTTCTCTCTCGTCAGTCTGCACACACAATCAACTTCCTCTTCCTCCAGGACATGCAGAGTGTCACTGCGTTCCCCGTTTTTTTTCTTTATTGTTTTATCTCACCATCGCCACACTCTCCATGAGTTCCACACATGTTCTGGTCGAGTGTGCTCTGCTGTGGGCTGCTGGGAACGTCAACTCTCGTATGTAGCGCCGTTTTCTGTTTCGTAAACGCCTTTCCTCCTCTCCATCTGAGCTCTGCTGAGCATGAATGATCTCTCATCCAAGGGTGTGCTGCTACCTCCTACATGTCACCTATTATTTTGCTATCTGGCTCACAGGCTGGGGGTATTTTGTACCCCCCCCACCCTTCTCCCGACATGCAGGGATGACCCGTTTGGCCCGGTTAGTTGATGGTTTTATCTCACCATCTCAACATTATCAATAATCCACTCAGGTCCATACATGTTCTGTGTTAGTATGTGGACCTGTGAGCTGCTCGATACATCACAATATCTCTCCGTAGCGCCATAATCTCACTCGTTCCTGCTTCTCCTCCCCAGCTAATGGTAGCATCAGTGGCTAATCTCTCATCTAAAGGTGCCCTGCTGCCATTTTCAGGGCACAGTTGGTCACTACAACACCCCACAGCTTAGATATTGATGAGGGACCTCCGCCAGGGTGTTTTCTAGTAATCCCCGTGAAAAAACGCAAATGACGAGTTATCTCGTCAATGGCACTGAGTGAGTTAATATCAAATACATAAAGCGGTAAAATTACCAATGTGGAGAGTTAACAATAAGTAAATCAATATAATAATCGGCATGTGAACAAGGTTCAAACATTTTCAGATGTGTAAAAATTATTTTAATTTTGCCGATATAAATTAATTTCTGTTAATTTTATTCTCTATTCATTACAAGGAGCACAGAGCGCTCTTTTCCCCCTTTCTGTAACAACCAATCACAGCTCTTAGCAGACTGCGTCATACCTAGTAACAGGGTCAACCACATCTCCTCACTAAGATAAGTTTCTGTCCCTCATTGCTCATAGTTGCTCTCAGAAACTTCCTGAATCACTTTTAAGCTAAGATTCCTTCCTATGAATTTTTAGGCTAAGTTAGGAGCTCTCTGAGAAGCTTTGTGAATATAGGCACTGATCTCCACTCTGTCTTTCCTTCCATCTTTGTACAAACCTGTGCTGGTTAAACTCTGTCATTCTATGCTCAGATCCCACACTTCCCAGTGTACACTCGCTCTGGTGAAGTCACCATCTCCATTGAGCTGCAGAAGTCCGGCTTCACTCTGACGTCTGCCCAGCTTGACCTGATCACTCGTCTGCACCAGTACATCTTCTCCCATATCCTACGATTAGAGAAGCCTGCACTGGAGTTCAAGCCCATGCTAGCGGACTCTGCTTACTGTATTTTACCTCTGAATGTTGGTAAGTAGAAACCAGCGGAGTTGTGACCTGATTGTCCCAGTGCTGTTAGGGCTGGGCGATATGAACCAAAATTCATATCTTAATATTTTTTCTCAAAATAACAATAGTCAATATAATAAATGTGCCAAACAGCCACATTTATTAACAAACAGCTGCACAATATGTCTGACTTTAGGCTTTTTTTCCTCTAAGGGACAGCACATGTGAGTGAGTTGTGTAGTGTGGCTTGTTTAGGGGAAGCTCTGGGTTAGGACGTACTAAGAAGTCTATCTATAGTATTTTAATGCAAAAATGCTATTAAAAAATACAGTACATCAATATAGGCGATATTGTAATTTTCTATATATGTAAAGTCCGTTGGTTGATTGATGGTCTGACTCTCCAACTGATGGTTCACTTTTATTTTATTAGGACCTTTTTGACTTTAGTGAACACACCGTAAGAGCTATATGAATACAATTACTCTTATAATATGAAACATTTTGCATTATTAACATATTAAATACAACATATTGACTCATAAATATTTCCAAAATGCTTTAACTATCTCTTTAACTATCTGCTTTAACTATCAGTGCATTTTAACTCTTTTGGACAAAAAGAACAACTATAGGCAACATGCACACAGTAAAATATAACACAACTTCCGTAAAACAATAAGGTCAAATACAAACCTTGTTCCCTCATCAACCAGGTGCCATCCGTACAAGCCAGCTTTACCTTTAGCTGTATTTATTAACAAAAAGACGATTTTTTTCTGCACACATGCGGAACACTATTACCTGTTTACTTCCTTGTATTTTCCATCACTTCCGTCTAAACAGGTAATAAGGCGTACCACTACATAATTTCCTTCAAATTAAAACCATAAATCTCAAATTCAATGTGAACATATTTAAACAAAATACAATGTTATGAAGTCATTTTCTATATACATATCTTGAATCTTGATCTATTTCCCAGCGCTTAGTGCTGTCTCTCTTTGTATTTCTGCTTCATTCAGCAGGAGATTCCAACACACTCGACATGGACTTTAAATTTATGGAGGACATTGAGAAGTCAGAGGCCCGTACTGGGATTCCTACCACCCAGTACACCAAGCAGAGTCCCTTCTCCTTTCGACTGGAGGACTACCAGGATGCAGTCATCATTCCAAGGTTCCTCCAGAGCTTTGTGAAAGCACTTGTAAAAAGATCCCAGCTAGCTCACACCTGTCACGCTGCTCCTTTCCAGGTATCGCAACTTTGACCAGCCTCACCGCTTCTATGTCGCTGATGTGTACACAGACCTGACTCCGCTCAGCAAGTTTCCCTCCCCAGAGTATGAAACGTTTGCTGAATACTACAAAACCAAGTATAACCTGGACCTGTCTAACCTCAACCAGCCGCTTCTTGATGTCGACCACACCTCCTCCAGGTCAGCAGCACCTAAACCTACACCATGTCTGTGTTGTAAATGTCATATTAACGTACTATTCATACTAAGTTTGACGTCTAAATTAGTATGTAGTGAGTTCCCATTAGATAGTATGGAAAAATTGAGTACGTGAGAAATACCCAGATGTATACTATATGACAGAGATAGCGTCAATTATAATTGTAATTGCGACTTGATAATTTATTGCATGCTTGACATAATTAAATTGTAATTGAGTTCAGATGATTGTAATTGTCCTCACAATATGGACATGTGTAGGAGTAAAATGGTTAAGGTGCGTTCGCACTGCCTCTAGCGACTACAGCGACTAGATTACATTCAGAATCAATGTACTGTAAATGACGAGATGTCTAGCGACCTCCCTTTAATCGACGTGACTCAAGCGACTCCATCGTGCGATCTGAGTTGAACTACCTTTAACTGTGTCACACAAACATTCAATCGACAATGACTTCCTCCCGACGTCACGTCACTGGAGTAGATGAAGCGAGCATATAGTCGGATTTGATGTGAACTCACCTGAAGTGTGAAGTTAGTGTTACCCTGTTGGATGTTCCTAAACGCTAAAGATGAGCCGTGACTGCAGACTAGACACTGAGGGACGGATTCACTAAGATCTGAAATAAAGGGTGGTAAACCAGTTGCTTCCCTAAATCCTTTGGTGACGCAGTTTCCTCACCTGCTGCGAGGAATTCACTAAGATTGCAGCAATGATTAGCGCGCGTTAAGAAGTGGTGCAGACCGCCCTATTTAAATGAGTGTTTTGCTTGACGTCTCCACATTACACACAAGCACAGACATTTGAGGAAGTTAAATTGGAGACAGATTGACTTTTCTGTCTGCTGCACAAACATTTAATAATGTAGAAAACTAAACGATGAAAATGTTTTTTTTTTTTTTTTTAAAAACAACAACTTAAAAACCTAATGATATTTTCCCCCTAATTTAATGTGCCTCCTCTGTCAGGTCCTGTAACTTTGCTCTGATCAGTCCATGAAAAACAGGCAGATTTGGAGAGAAACCGTCCTATTGATCTGTTGACGCCATTGATCTGATTTAATACGGCAACACAGTCGATCAGCACCATTTGAAGATGATCTACTGACCACCATCCAGCATGTCTGACCTCCTGAGTAGCGCTGTGTCACCACACTCTCATATGCTATCGCTGCGTAAATTACACATCTGATTAGCTGATTTTGGGCTGATGCTCCTTTCATTAACGTGACAAGAGTTTGACTTTCAAAACATCACTGGAGCGGCGCGTCCATAGTGATGGAGCTCCACGGGCAGCAACATCCTCTCCCCACCGCAGCGTCACCAGACTCCAAACGCACCACCGCAGGTGTGAAGCTTTTTGTCACACACGCACGCACGCACGCACGCACGCACGCACGCACGCACACACACACACACACACACACACGCACACGCACACGCACACGCACACACACACACACACACACAGCGCAGCAGCAGCGCACTTCTGATTCCCTAGGGTTTGTATGGCTTATTAGCGCATGGAGTGACATTGGCACACGTTTTAATACCACTAAACCTTTAGTGAATTCGCCAATAAATGTTGAATATGAATAATAGGACAGGATGTGTTTGATAACTTTGGTAGATTTGATCAACTTTTCTAAAGCTGTGGAGCTTTTCATTGATTCAGACTGAATCTCCTGACTCCTCGGCATCTGAACCAGAAGGGCAAAGCGCTGCCACTGAGCAGCGCAGAGAAGAGGAAGGCCAAGTGGGAGAGTCTGCAGAACAAGCAGGTAACATCTGCTGCATGTTAGACTTTTTGTTTCACTTTAATCTTTGGGTTGAAAACAGTGCTGGTTGATGTGTGGAGAGGGTTCATTAGGAGATCATCCATCCGTAGAAAGGATGGGATCGGCACAGGTTTTAGGATAACAATCCAGCTGCAGAAATGGAAAAAGTTGTAACCGTTTGGGGCCCAATAAAGTCTTTATCAAACACTCAATACTGCCACGTGAACCTGATGGTTAGACATCACATGAGCACACTTTTCAGACATAAGTCGGTTTCACCAAATCTTTGATCTGAGTTCATCAAAACCTGCAGCGCTATGAACTACAGAGATACAAGTATAGGATATAAGTAACATAAAAATAAGTAAATACTAGGCTTTACACGGTCAGGATTTTTTTGGTCAATCACCGATCTGATTCGATCATATGAAGAGGGATGGGAACCAAATTTTGTACTTTTTTTACTACCTGTTACCGATTTACATAAAACGGTGCCATGTTTTGTTACCTTGTGACTTTGAGGCAGTGGAACAGTAAGTTCCCTCTTCACAGGTGCAAAGCGGAGGTGGCACGTACACACACACACGCACCTGTGTCCACCAACACGCTGAAATGGAGAGAAATGTTCTTTCTGTATAAGTCATTGTCGTTGTGTTCTTGGGCAAGGCACTTTACCGACATTGCCTCGTATGAATGGGTATGAATTGTGCACGAATGTTGGTGGTGGTCAGAAGAGCCGTAGGCGCCAAATGGCAGTATGCCCCAGGGCCGCTGTGGCTACATTTTAGCTTACCACCAACGATATGACTGATATGAGTGACTGTGTCAGGGCTGCACAGTTTTGACAAAAAGCCTAATTGCGAATGCCATTCAATGCACGATTTTTAAAAATATTTTATACATTTAAATGCATATGTGTTTTATTTTTTTTTCCAAATTCCGTGTTTTCCGCATTCATTTTTAAAATTCCGTTTTTTAGAAATATTAATCAATGTTTTCAGAAAATATTAGTTTTTAACTCCTGTGAGGAAACAAAATAAATACTAATAAATAAAAAAAACCCATAATTAAAGAAAAAATTATGTTAAAAATAAAAATGTAATTTAAAATAATGAGTAAGAAACAATTGAAAGGTAGATTTTTAAATATTTGTCATATAAAGATGCATGAGAGCAGTATTAATGTCACTCAGTTTCCCCTCAGGGATCGGAGCAGGTTTATTGATTAAGGTTTGATCAACTTAATTTAAATCAACCTAATTCAAATTAGCCCGATGACATAATTCCAGACCGTAATGATTAAACAAAAATAAATGGACATAAGGATGCATTTCACCACTAGGGGTCAGAATATTTTAAAGTATCAGAAGTTATCATTAATCTACGATGTTTCAGACTCTACAATCCCTGGTATTGTCTCGTCCACAACAACAGAACAACTTTATCCACAGATCTTCTGTAGCTCTGATGAGATGTTTAAACGCTCTGAGCAGGTGAAGCTGATTAAAGCTGACTCATGTTTTCACGGAGCGATGCAGCGCATGTTAAAGTTAAGCAGGCATTCAGTCTTCTGTTTTTCCTGAATTATTACTTTCAATTTCAATCAGTTTTTAATACTAAAACTCTTAAAATGTAGCTTTAGCCCAGGTTTTTGCTGACTTGTCACAAGGGGGAAATTTATTTTTAAAAATGCCTCGATTATGAGCGTTGCTCCTAGAGTAGTTAAAACACGCCCAGTCACAGCAGCCCTGCCCCCACAGCGCTGCACAGTTCCACATGGAGCTGTCAATAAATGGTCACTGAGGGTTGTTAGAGGAGGAAACCAGTCCCTCTTCCTAACTTTTATAGGAGGGGCGGGGCCAATAGTGATGGTTAGTGACGTCACTCATCTAATCTCAGCCAATAGCAATATTCAATTGCAATAGCCAGCATTCGACCCATAGAGGGCAGTCACTCTACAACTTAAATGCTAAATTGAAATCCTTGACTAAAATGTGAAGAGTGGGACTGGGATCAACAAACTACATTACTTCATACCTCATCATGTATGTATTCAGCAGGAAAAAAGAGTGGTTTTCGGGTGGACTTGCACTTTAAACATTCTCGTTATGTCTTAATGAGAATAAGATATACTGTATTTACTGTAAGCACACTGAAGGTTTCCCGAACCTCTCACAGGAACCTTTGTTATTTTTACCTTTACAGTGATCCTCAGCTTGTAATAAAATCAAGTCCATTTATTGACCATAATGTACCATTGATACCCAGAGTTGAATTGTGAATTGCTTTGACCATTTTCCCTAATGGATGCTTTGCACTCATTAGATCCTGGTCCCAGAGCTGTGTGCCATCCATCCTATTCCTGCCTCCCTGTGGAGGAAAGCAGTTTGTCTGCCCAGCATCCTGTACCGTCTGCACTGTCTGCTCACTGCTGAGGAGCTGCGATCACAAACAGCCAGCCAAGCTGGAGTAGGAATACAGAACCTTCCCCCGGATTTCAGGTGCCTGTCGTGTGACTCCACATACTAGTAAGCAGCTGCACAGGCTTATTACCCACTGTTGTTGTTGTTGTCAGATATCCAAACCTGGACTTTGGTTGGAAGAGATCGATTGACAGTAAATCATTCATCTCTCC
The DNA here is from genome assembly GCF_900634775.1 of Gouania willdenowi. Lineage (NCBI taxonomy): Eukaryota > Metazoa > Chordata > Actinopteri > Blenniiformes > Gobiesocidae > Gouania > Gouania willdenowi. Next base: position 4,079,728 of record NC_041065.1, read on the forward strand.
TGAGTCGTCTGCTGAGGACAGAGACGATGAGTGCAAACACCAACAGACAGAATCCTCGGACTCACCTTCCCATTCGTATCAAAGTAATGACCACTCTTCTTTGCCGGACCAGGAAACGTTATTAGTTCCTGACCCAGGAGACATCAATAAGCAGAACCTAAGCAATGGCACTGAGCACCGTGAAGCTGACTGTGACCTTCACCACCATGACGCTCTCCAGCCCAGGCAGCCTGCATTCATGCAATCATCTACCTCAACTCATCTACAGCAGCCTCACAGCTGGAAGAAGCCCAGGTCCAGTGATGAATGTACAGCCGTGGGGGCAGGAGACCACACTCAGAACGCTACCTCGCCCCCCACCCTCACTGCTCCTCCTAACGCACCTTATCCAGAAGACCTGACCCAGGCAGAAGCCTCCCCCAAGAGTCTGGGCCCCAACCCAGGCCTCATCCTGCAGGCCCTCACCCTGTCTAATGCTAGTGATGGATTCAACCTGGAGCGGCTGGAGATGCTTGGAGACTCGTTCCTGAAGCACGCCATCACCACGTACCTGTTCTGTACCTACCCTGACGCACATGAAGGACGACTCAGCTACATGCGCAGCAAGAAGGTGATGAATTAGCCCCAGTTTTTCAGTTACAATTCTGTTTTCAATTACCCATGTTCAGTTACAATGACCAGCATTTTTTACAATTACATTTTAATTACTATAATTTTTTGTCCCTGGAAAGTCAGCTACAATTACGTTCTAAATTACTAAAGTTCAATTACAATTAATCACAATTACTGAGCCTGAAATAAAAAACCTCATAAAAGTTAACCTTCCTCTTGTGTTAGCTTTCTGTTAGCATCTCTTATGATGATGAATCCTTAATCAGCTGTAAAATACACTAAGATATTATCTATCATCTACATTTTTTTTAAATGGTAAAATGTGGGAAAGCTTTTTATGAAACATATTTTCATAATTGTTAATTACATATTTGTAAAACTGTAAGCAGGTTCCACAGTTTTGCATTAAATTATAATTAACAATTTTTATAGAATTTTCATGGCAATTACAATTACAAAGTAAATTATCTGAACTCAATTACAATGTAATTATGATTAGAAAAGCAAAACATTTTCTTAATTACATTTATAATTATGCCATAATTGTAAATAATGATCAAATATGCAATTACAATTATAATTGACCCCAACCCTGATTAGCTCTGTTTTAGGCAGCCTTGTTGGTGTAATAAGCACATGTAGCTGGGGATGGGCGATATATAGACTAAAAAATGTATCCTGATAATTTATGGTATTTATTACAGTAATGATAAAAATTACGATTAATAGAAATAAAACATGAACACTCGATTCTGCTTCAGTAATAACATTTACACATTAAAAAAGCTACAATAGCTGCTGACTCAAAGAGCTGTTATTCATGGGCTGAACATTTATGGAATATATTTGTGCATGTGTTATTGTCTGCAACTCATTTCTTTCCTCATTTATAATGAAATTGTTTTCTAAAAAAAAAAAGCACATGAAAAGCAAAAATAACTACAGTAGTGTTTTTACCGTTTAATATAAACCACTGCTGCTGAATTTTGCTTATTTTATGACTGATAATGAGTTATAAAAGCAGAGCTCCCGTCAACAGTGCTCCAGAGAATAATAAGTTGTTGACAAAAAACTTGGGGGCGATTTTGTCCCGTAAAACCAGGTTTTGGGGGGCGTTCTTGGCTATATTGAGAAGGCACCTCCATACATCATCAATGGGAATTTATTGTTTATATTGTGGATGATCTTACCGGTGAGAATGTTTTTGACGATATATCATAATTACCGATAACATTGCACATTCTTACATGTAGCACCATTGGGAGTCAGCTAGCTTGTGTTGCTAACGGTGTGCTGACTGTCTAGGTGAGCAACTGTAACTTGTATCGTCTGGGGAAGAAGAAGGGCCTTCCCAGCAGGATGGTGGTGTCCATCTTTGATCCTCCGGTGAACTGGCTGCCTCCTGGATATGTGGTCAACCAGGACAAGAGCGCCGTGGACAGACTGGAACTGGAGAAGGTCTGTGGTGTTCGCCTTTTTTCTAACGTGCTTTCCTTTAAAGCTGCATGGAGTAGGCTTGTGAATCTTCATCACTGACAATACGATACGATACGGGTCAGCTCTGTTCCCGATTCGATACGATTTGGTATTGATTTGATGGCAATTAAATTCTACGCAATGCGATACGATGCGATTTTGTTCGATACGATGCAATTCAACATGATTCAAAAAAATTATGCCGAAAATGTAAGTAGAAAATAAGAAGCTGCAATTCAGTATAGTACTAGAGATAGGGGATCTACTGTATTTATTTCCTTATAAGCAGCAAATTTAACAAAAAAACTGCACATTTTGCTCTACTAGTACTATGCATCACATTATGCAACTTCTTTTTTTCTTCTTAAAAAGCACTCTCAATGAGTGACTTAAAGTTACATTTTCAATACTAATGTCCATATTTCTGTCTGCTACACAGATACTAATACAAACTGTTCAGCAAGTATTAGGCTAATACAGTAGTGAGGAGAATAAATAATTAACATTTAAAATAATGACCTTTCACAATTAGGTCTTTCACAACTGCTTGTGCAAAGAAAGATTATTATAAACTATTATTTAACGGTCACAGCTGCTGTAAACAGACCATCACTGAGTCATATTTAATGTCCTTAAGACAAACAAAAAATAAAATGAAATAAAATACACTTTTAAAAACAGATCTGGTGTCAGTTACGTCTTCATCACAGGTAGAGGGCGGTGCCTGAATACCCTTTTGTGCAAAGTTATTTCTAAGAATTTTCTCACCAGTTTTGCTAAAACTCTGATTCCAATCTACCTGAGGGGTGGGGGGTACGAGTGAGCCCCTCAGTTTGTGTAAGATTTAGCAGCACGGAATTCTTTACAAACCACATGATTCTTGTTTACCATCTTTCTACGCCTGATTTAAAGTTGTTAGATGCATTATAACTTTGTAGCGGTACCAATGTGCCTCCCGGCTTTTCAGTCCTTGATCTAAACAAAACGCTGATGGTGCATTCAATGTTCCTCAGAAACACAGGATAGAATGAAATACAACATGAAAAAAACGCCCCGTGACCCTGAAAACAGGAACAAGCGGGTCAGAAAATGGATGGATGAAAAAATCAATGCGACCATGGATTTTACCGATACACGCACGCAGTGACCGATGCATCTTGATTTCACCCCTAAATTGTACCGATGCCACTGAATCAATCAATCAATCTTTATTTGTATAGCGCCAAATCATAACCAATGGTATCTCAAGGCACTTTACAGTAGAGCAGTCTTAAGGATGGACTCTTCATTTTATGGATACACACATATGCATATATACGTATATACACATACATATGTATCCCACACCCAACATGAATTCATCATGGCGGCAAGGAAAACCTTCTGTTAAGCAGCAGGAACCTTGTGTGGATCCCATTCCTATGATGAACAGCCATCCACGTTATGCTGTGTTGGGTGTGTGCAGAGAAAAGGGTGGAGACAGAGCCGCTGAGTCTCTGTAACTCCACACTGAGGATCCCACGGACCTGCAAGACAAAAGCCAGAAGGAGTACAGGAGCAAACACACAAGGGAAGAAGCAGACATAGAGGGAGTGTTTGAAAGAGGAATGGGACCCTCTCCGGTCCCTCTCTAACCTAAATGACCTCTCTCTTAACGCCCTCTCCAACCTCTCTCCAACCGAGCATGCCAGACCCCCCCCCCGGCAGTCTATGCCTATTGCATCTTAATTATGAGCTATGAGCTGGTTCCTAACTAAAAGCTTTATCAAAGAGGAATGTTTTGAGCCTAACCTTAAAGGTAGAGAGGGTGTCTGCCCCCCGAACCGTGGTTGGTAGATGGTTCCAGAGAAGTGGGGCCTGATAACTGAAAGCTCTTCCTCCTATACTACTTTTAGAGATGAATGGAACAACGAGTAGTCCAGCATTTTGAGAGCGTAGTGTTCTGGGGGGATTGTATGGCACTACAAGCTCCTTGAGATAGACTGGTGCCTGTCCATTTAGGGCTTTATAAGTGAGAAGAAGAATCTTGAATTCTATTCTATATTTTATGGGAAGCCAATGCAGAGAGGCTAATACAGGAGTAATGTGATCTCTTCTCCTAGTTTTAGTCAGTACACGTGCTGCAGCATTTTGAACCAGCTGAAGTGTCTTAAGCGACTTGCTCGGGCAGCCTGCTAAAAGAGAATTACAATAATCCAGTCTAGAGGTAACAAAAGCATGGACTAGTTTTTCGGCGTCGCCCTGAGACAGGATAGATCTGATTTTAGCAATGTTACGGAGATGAAAGAAGGCAGTTCTTGAAGTTTGTTTTATGTGAGAGTTGAAGGATAAGTCCTGATCAAATAGAACCCCAAGGTTTCTAACAGTTGTGCTTTGTGCCAGAGTAATGCCATCTAGGGCAGTTAGGCTAGCATAGGTTTCTCTAAGGTGTCGCGGGCCCAGTACAATGACCTCAGTCTGGTCTGAGTTGAGAAGAAGAAAATTTTGGTCCATCCAGGCCCTAATGTCCTTTAGACAGGCCTCAAGTTTAGATAGCTGATTTGTCTCACCTGGCTTCATTGATACATACAGTTGGGTATCATCAGCATAGCAGTGGAAGTTAACAGAGTATTTTCTCATAACATTACCAAGGGGGATCATATAGATACAGAAGAGGATTGGACCTAGCACAGAGCCCTGAGGAACCCCGTAGCTTACTTTAGTGTACACAGAAGACTTATTATTCACGTGTACAAACTGGTACCTATCAGATAGGTAGGACTTAAACCAGTTTAGGGCAGTCCCTGTGATTCCAAGTAATTTCTCTAATCTCTCTAGTAGAATATAGTGATCTATAGTGTCAAAAGCTGCACTAAGATCTAATAAAACCAGCACTGAGAGTCGTCCTTCATCTGACGCCCAGAGTAGATCATTAGTTACTTTAACTAAAGCAGTCTCTGTGCTGTGTTGAGCTCTAAAGCCTGACTGGAAGTCCTCGAACAGGCTGTTGTTTTGAAGAAATTCACAGAGCTGAGCTGCCACAACTTTCTCAAGAATCTTTGAAATAAAAGGAAGATTAGATATAGGCCTGTAGTTTGCTAAAGTGCTGGAATCAAGAGTAGGTTTTTTGAGAAGGGGTTTGATTACAGCTACTTTAAAGGACTGTGGCACGTAGCCTATTGATAGGGATATATTTATTGTCTCCAACAAAGATGGGCAGACTAGGGGAATAACTTCTTTAAACAGCTTAGTTGGGATCGGATCTGAAAGGCAGGTCGATGGTTTGGAGGATGAAATAATAGAGTTAAGTTCCTGAAGTCCTATATGTGTGAAACAGTTTAGGTTAGGCCTATTTACATTTAATGGTACAGCAGGCCCAGGTGAAGGCAGGGAGTGGCTAATTTTATCTCTAATCTTGTGAATTTTATCGTTAAAAAATGTCATAAAGTCCTCACAGCTGAGGGCTAGAGGAATCATGGGCTCAATAGAGCTCTGACTTTGTGTTAGCCTGGCTACAGTGCTGAAAAGGTACCTCGGATTATTTTTATTTTCTTCAATTAGTGAGGAGTAGTATGTAGATCGACTATGTCGTAAGGCTGTCATGTATTTACTATGGCTTTCTTGCCAAAGTATTCGTGACTCCTCTGTTTTATTGGAGCGCCACATTCTCTCTAATTTACGGGTTGTTTGTTTGAGTGTGTGAGTTTCAGAGCTAAACCACGGAGCTTTCCTCTGACGTTTAATAGTTTTTTCCCTCAATGGGGCAATTGAGTCCAAGGTGGATTTTAGTAGACTAGCAGAGCTATCGACAAGCAGATCCAGTTGAGAGGGGTTATAATTAATATCATAGTTATTTATTGGATGGTGCACTGAGTTTAAGGCAGCAGGAATGGCCTCTTTAAATTTAGCCACAGCACTGTTGGATAGATTTCTACTTGTAACTATTTTATTGCACAGTGCGAGATCCTCTAGGATAATGTTAAAAGATATTAAAAAGTGATCTGATAGCAGAGGATTTTCAGGGTAGACTTTTAGTTCATTAATATCAAGGCCATATGTTAGAACAAGATCAAGAGTATGATTTAAACGATGAGTAGCTTCATTAATAGTTTGAAAAAAGCCAACTGAGTCTATTAGGGACATAAAGGCTGAGCTCAGGCTATCACTATCTTTGTCCACATGGATATTAAAATCTCCTACTATCAGTATTTTATCAGAACTGAGGACTAAGTTTGATATAAACTCAGAGAATTCTGATAGAAATTCAGAATAAGGGCCTGGAGGACGGTAAATTATCACAAATAAGACTGGCTGGCAGGTTTTTGATTCAGTATGAGATAAATTTAGAACCAGGCTTTCAAAGGAAGTGTAACTGGCCTTTGGTTTAGGATAGATTAGGAGAGAGGAATGATAAATAGCTGCTACACCACCTCCACGGCCTATGTCTCGTGGCATATGAGTATTTAAATGACTGGGAGGAGTGGCTTCATTTAAACTAACATATTCATCTTGATACAGCCATGTTTCAGTTAAACAGAATAAATCAAAGTTATTTTCTGAGATAAGGTCATTTACTAGTAGAGATTTGGATCTCAGTGATTTAATATTTAATAGAGCACATCTAATGGTTTTATGTTTTGGTGTTTCTAGATTTGAGATTTTAATTTTTTTCAGATTTTTATAATTGATAGCTCTTTTATTTGATTTTATGTTAAAATCATTGTGAAATATGGGTCGGGGGACTGACACCGTCTCCATAAAATAATATTCATCACCATCACAACAGTTGTCATGGCGATGAACACAGCTATCCTGATAGCAATGGGAGGGAAACTGTCCTAAGGCAAGCGCAGAGGGGCGTGGAGGACTCCCCCTCTGTAACATGGTCTCATTAATGAGATGTCATAAATGTGCCATGTTTTCTGATAGTAGAGATGCTCCCTCCAAAGTAGGATGGATTCCATCTCTTCCTATCAGGTTCGGTTTTCCCCAGAAGGATCTCCAATTATCAATGAAGCCCACCTCGTTTTCTGGACACCACCTCGATAGCCAGCGGTTAAATGATGACATGCGGCTATACATTTCATCACTGGTCAGATTTGGTAAAGGACCAGAGAAAATTACGGAGTCCGACATTGTTTTAGCATAAGCACAAACTGATTCAATGTTCACTTTGGTTGCTTCCGACTGGCGACGTCGGGAGTCATTAGTGCCGACATGGAGGACTATCCTATCAAACTTACGATTACTCTTTGCCAGCAACTTTAGATTTGATTCTATGTCGCCCGCTCTGGCCCCTGGGATGCACCTCACAATGCCCGCTGACTTCGCTAGCTTCACGTTTCTCACTATGGAGTCGCCAATTATCAGAGTTTGTTCCCCGGTGAGTGTGTTGTCCTCACAGAGGGGGGAGAACCTGTTTGAGACGTGAACATGGTGGTGTCCCGAGCGGCTTTTTGACCTTCGACTATGCTTACCACGGACAGTAACCCACTCATTGCTGGCCGGGGGGGAGGCTAAGCTAGAGCTAGCACGGTCCGCACCGGCTAGGTCCTGCTTGCTAGCTTCGGTTTTGGTATCAGGGGTGCGGAACCGCTTCTCCAGATTGTTGATCCTCGCCTCCATATCTAACAGTACGCTACACTTTATGCAACTACCATTGTCCCTAAAGGAGGACGAGGAGTAACTAAACATCTGACACACCGGGCAGGAGAGCGGAGGGGAGGAGAGAGAAGCCATAGGTGCTAAATTTAAGCTAAGCTAAGCTAAGGACAAAAGGAAGTTTAAAGGAGATTGTACTGCCTATAAGAGGCGAGATTGCTTTTTACTTAACCTTCGTACGTTTAACTGTACGGTAAAAATTAAAACAAGTGTTTTCAAGGCTAAAATATCAATGACAACAAGTTTGATTAGAGTTAGCAGAACACAGTAGTAGAGCGCTGCAAGCAGCGGTAGAGCGTAAACAGGAAATGATCGATACGTCACCACGATACGTCACCACGTCAGCACGTCACCACAGCCAATGAATGAATCAATACACTCACATCGCACGAGTTTGTATCTAGATCCCGATTCATATTGATGAATCTTCACATGCTTAGTCTGGAGTGTTGCTCTCACATATCTGACAGTGGGTGTAGAGATGTCGGTAATGTCCCATAGTGTCATTTTGAATGTAGATATTGAAACCAGAGTAAAAAGCCTTAAATACGAAATTAAATTCATTAATCTAAAAATAAGGCCTCAATTGTCATTAAAATTTTTAAAATCAATGTTTCAAAAATCCTACATTTTAACACATAAGTATGATTTTATGATTGTAATTTGTCTCACATTTCAAAATAAATAATAACATTCATACATATTTACCGCAACATCGCGCAATCATGACAGCAAAACCAACTACAAAACAGTAACGTAGCTGCTTTAAACAACATGAAGTGTACGTTTAACGAAAATTGCCTGTCCAACAAATATTTTTCTTAATGGTTTTTATTTTTTGTATTTTGGTTGTTTTATAGCTTTCTGGCTATTTTTGTAGTCATCTTGTTAATTTTGGAGTGATTTTGATTATTTTAATCTGTTTTTTTTTGTTTTTTGTGTATTTTACCTTCATGTTGTATATTGTTTGTGTAACTTGGCGCCTGCCAGTTTTTAACTTGTGCACTAGGTACTGGAAAAAGCTTACCTTAACAATATTTAATTGATGTGGCCTTTTTTCCCCAATTGTGTTTATTGTGAAGTTGGTCTCAAATTTAATTTCAAATGGCAATTAAAAAAGTCTTAAAAAGTCTTGAATTTAATTTGAGTAAAGCTGTAGGAACCCTGAAGTGTTGTACTCCTGGTTGGCCACTAGATGGCAGACCTTTATCGTTGTGGTCTAAAGCCTCCAAATACATAACAGATCATATAATTACTTTATTAAAATTATTGGCTCAAAGCTTTTGAACACACTTGTAATTGTTCACAATTTGAACATTTTTTAGGGGGGGTTGTTTTTGTTTTTTTCCACAATTTAGTACAGCATCACACAGATGGAGATGAGGTCTAAATATGTGTTGTTAATGCAAACAAATTTATCCCCTGAATTCATTGCAGGAGGAAACTTGTCATATGCAGGCTGTTTTTAATTCAATCAGTTTAAGACTGTGAGGAAATGGTCTTTATTTCAACTGTGACTTAATGTATCCAACGTCTTCATACAGGGTTGTGTTGATTTTCATTAACTTTTCAATACATATTTTCAGTAGTTGAGCCAAATTTATGGCAAACTTCAGGTTTTTCAATTCCTATTACAACTTTAATTATTCACATACACCATACATCTTTTCTTTCCTCTTGTGTTAGCTTTCTGTTAGCATCTCTTAAGTATGGTGTATATTTCCAGACATCCTCAGGTCTCAGAGTCAGTTACCAGGAAAACCTCTCATTTATCAGATCAAAAGGACTCATGACTCAGCAAAATCTCCATCAAATCTAACGACCTCACTTATCAAACCAAGCGCCGTCGAATGTCACGGCTTCAGGCTTCAAAGAGAAAATAATCAAACCCAACGGCCTCGGACCTTAAAACATGACATAGCGTTTTATTTTGAAGGAACCAAAAGTACTCATGACCAATCAATTTGAAAAGTAGTTCTTCCATGATATATTTAAGTGAAGATATAGCAACGTATCGTTTGATTAATACATACATATTTAAATGAAACATGAATATATCTTAACGTTTATAAATAAATAATGAAATAACAGCTTTCAATTTACTCTGGTATCTAAAGCAGAACATTGAAGTCATGTGCCTTTTGATGGCGCGTGCTTTGATAAGTGAGGCCGTCTGATTTGACAGAGGTTTTGCTGAGTCATGAGTTTGTTTGGTCTGACCAATGACAGAGTTTTTCCTGATACCTGATACCTCACTCTGAGACCTGAGGATGTCCTAAAATGTGGACCATACTTATGATAACATGTAGGTTTTCACTAATGTTTTAAGTCATCTGTAAAATACACTAAATAATATTATCTATCATCTCATGTGTTTTTCATCTCTTACCTTGTTAGGCTTCCTCATCCATGATAATATTATCAATATTTTTGGTGTGAGTCTTTTTTCTGTCAGTATAGCAATTGATTTCCATTATTTTAAAAATCATGATACAATTACAACAGAAACAGATTTTTTTTTATTACAATTGCATCATCATTGTAATTCATTATCAATTGCGTGAATACAATTGTAATTGACCTCAACCCTGGCAAGCCTACGTTTCAGCAGAGCTAATGGTGTAAATCCTTATTTTGCTCATGTTAACCTTCTAAAGATCTGGAGCAGAGCAGTAAATGACCTTCTTTCTTTTTCTCTGACATCAAGGACAAAGAAGAAGAAGTAGTTGTGCTCAACGGACAGTCGGACACTACCTTTGATGAGGCTGATGATGAAGGCGAGGACATAGATGAAGATGAGGAGCTGTTGATAAAGGAGGAACCAAAGGATGAGGTCAACATGGAGGACGATCTAGAGTACTACAACGAGCACATCAGGTTCATCGACAGCATGTTGTTGGGTTCTGGAGCGTTCTGTAAGAAGATCTCTCTGAGCAGCTTCCCTCCGTCTCTGTCTCCGGCCTCCATCTCTCCCTCTGCTGCTGGCTCACCCATGGACTGGAAGGTCCCCAAGAAGACCTTCCACCCGCCCACGGAGCCGCTGAGCTGTGGGCCCCTAACGGAGGAGTTTGACTACAGCTCGTGGGATGCCATGTGTTATTTAGACCCCAGCAAGGCGGGGGAGGAGGAGGACTTTGTGGTGGGCTTTTGGAACCCTTCTGAAGAGAACTGTGGTTCAGAGCTGGGGAAGCAGTCCATCTCCTACGACCTGCACTCAGAGCAGTGCATCGCAGACAAGAGCATCGCAGACTGTGTGGAGGCTCTGCTCGGATGTTACCTGACCAGCTGTGGAGAGAGAGCCGCACAGATGTTCCTCTGCTCACTGGGCCTGAAGGTGAGCTCACACCTGTCTCAGGGTTATTTACCTAGCACTAGCGCTGGGTGATATGGACCAAAACTCACATCTAGATAGCTTTAATCAAAATGACAACATACAATATAAATTTTAATCTGTCTATAAAAGCAAAAAAGGTCTGTGTGAATGTGAGCGTGTGTGTGTGAGTGTGCGGAGCGAATTTCCCCCCGACGCGGTATGAGTTCGACCTGAAACTTAGTCAACGGGTTCCAAATACCCCAAGTGTGTGCATCCGTTATTTTGGAGTAATTTGGTGTAGCAAAACGTTCAAAACATTAATTTTAAGATTACGGCCCTCTCAATAATAATAATGAGCGCGGTATTGAGCGCGGTATTGAGCGCGCTACTTCTGGTTCCGGGTTCATGACGTCACTGTGACACAAAAAAGGTCAATATTAAAAATGTTTTTGTACTGATAAAAGTCATTTAAGTTAATATTTCATGGTTATTTAAAATTATCCCCGTGATCCCAAACTTCATTTAAGTCGCGGGTCACGGAGTCCACTTCCTCTAAAAAAAAAAAAATAAAAAAAATAAATAAATAAAAGTCCACTTCCTTTTCCGTCTCCATGACTGTGCCTGCCATGCTGTCGTCAGCGTCTCAAACACTGGAGCTCTCTGAATAGATCATTTGAAACCGTCAGACACTGGTGAGTCTTTTACCGATAAGTTTCCTATTGTTTAAACCAGTGGTTCTCAACTGGTTCCACCCTGGGACCAACATTTTGTCACGAATATTAAATCGCGGCCCACTTTTTTCAAATTTGTAAATAAAAAGAGAATCAATAATAAAAATGTGGAAATATAAAGACAATCAATAATGAAAAAATATACAAATGTAGTTTATTCTTTTTCCATTTTGTTTTTGCTTTTTCTGTTTTGTCTTTATTTTTTCCATTTGCGTTTTCACATTGCTTTTACTTCATGACTCAAGCGGTCGGTAAAAGCAATGTCAAAGTATTGACCCGCCCACAGCAAGAGTGGTGGGCGGGTCTTTCTGTCCAGGCTGACTAGTTGATACCTGTTCACATGATTCCTGCTTGCAGCTGCTATGTATTAGCAGGCTCGGTGAGTAACTGATTACAAGTAACAGTGTTACGTAATCAGTTTACAAAAAACATGTAACTGTAATCTGTGATAGTATATTAAAAAAAATGTAATCAGATTACAGGTTTTTTTTTTTACATATATAAAAACTGAGATTATTTCAGGGAATTACATTTTAAAAGCAAGCAAAATATGCATCAGTGCATCAACACACACAAGTGCATTGAAGTTATTGATGAAAATTAGCTTCTTGGTTTTATTTATTATCCAAGCATCGAACGCACACAGCTCTGTGTGCATATCTTTTGCGCGCTGGTTTAATTTTAATCCAATCAAGAGATAATCTTTATAACGCGGACCATTTACAGTTGTTTAAAGTTCAGTAGGGGTGTAGGGTGTTCCACGGTACAGTGATGACGTGACAGAAGCATAAAACACACGTACTGATCCATCAAGTCTGCTTAGAAAACTCTTCAGTGATCAGATGTAATAAATCCAGCCTCTGTGAGTCAGTCCACGGACACGTTGGTCCATTTCCAGACAAGCGCGCGGTGACCGCGTTGTTCACGTCATCACAACATTGTTACAGCTTGTTTTACGTGTTCTTTTGTTGTAGTGAACTGGCGTGAAGTGTCTAAACGCATGTTTGCGCACTGTGTTGATGCACTGATGCATATTCTGCTTGCTTTTAAAAAGTAATCCCCCAAAATAATCCCAGTTTTTTTAAAAAAAAAACCAACCTGATTACATGTTTTTTAATATACTATTACAGTTACATGTTTTTTGTAAACTGATTACGTAACACTGTTACTTGTAATCAGTTACTCACCAAGCCTGCTAATACATAGCGACTGCAAGCAGGAATCGTGTGAACAGGTATCGACTAGTCAGTCTGGACAGAAAGACCCGCCCACCACTCTTGCTGTGGGCGGGTCATTACTTTGACATTGCTTTTACCGACCGCTTGAGTCATGAAGTAAAAGCAATGTGAAAACGCAAATGGAAAAAACAGAAAAACAAAGAGAAAACAGAAAAAACAAAGACAAAACAGAAAAACAAAGACAAAATAGAAAAAGCAATGACAAAATGGAAAAAGAATAAACTCCATTTGTATATTTTTTCATTATTGATTCGCTTTATATTTCCACATGCATTTCCTTTTTTGGCACTCCTGTGATTCCATAAATAACATACATTACGACCGTGGCTCAGGTGGTGGAGGGTCGTCTTCTGATCGAGAGGTTGGGGGTGCGATCCCAGTACCTGACTATGTGTCGTAGTGTCCTTGGGCAAGACACTGAACCCTAAGTTGCTCCCAATGGTCGACTAGCGCCTTGCATGGCAGTCCTGTCCCATTGGTGTGTGAATGTGAGAGTGATTGGGTGAATGAGCTGATATGTAAAGCGCTTTGAGACTGCTTCAGTGTGGTGATAAGGCGCTATATAAGTCTAGTCCATTTACCATTTACCATTTTACAAAAAAAAAAAAAAAAAAGTTTATAACAAAAAAAAGTACAACACAACAGAAAGATACATGAATACACATAATGACTCCAAAAAACATACATTACAGAAAAATACATCAAACAAAAAAAAAATCTAAAAATGAGTAAAAAACAAACACATTAATCATGTGCATGTCCCACAGAATTAAACCAGGGAAATCACACACACTATTTTACTTTGCACCCACACATAAACACCTTTATAACACTATAGAGTATGTACATCTCTTTGTACATCCAACCTTCAAACACATACTCATTTGACCATTACTGACAACTCTACTTAAGCTCCTCCCACTGTATGAATACATACTTCCAACGGGCACTGTACTAGTATTTTTAATTCAAATGCAGTTATTATGCTAATTATTAGTAGCATTGCATTTATGGGTATAAATATGTACTAACGTCACTAAAATTAAAGCGTAGCAATTGTATAAAATAATAAAAATGCTTCAAAGAACAAATCAATTAAAAATAATATGAAAATATTTATTTAGCTCTGACATTTCAACAATGCACAATATATAAAAAAAAAAAATGTGTAACTTGACCCCAGTCATACATTCAATAATATTCTACAGGCCTATAACTGACTGAGCTGCTGAAAGTTTTCTCATTAAACACAAAGAGCTTAAAAGTTGTTGATGAAGATCAGCTTAGCTCTGCTTCTAATTTCCTGCTCTGCTATCTGTCTCCAAGCAGGTTCTCCACGTTCATTGCAGCGTGCATCATTTGTTGTGCGCGCTGCTTTAATCCCAGCCTAAGTAATGATCTTTATAACGTGGACCAAGTATAGTCGTGAAGTGCAGAGGATCTCTGTGAAACGTAAAACTCTGAAGCTGCTGATGCGTACACATGCATCGCAGTGTATACAGTCTGTGTCGACACAGAGGGCTGCATACACACTGGAGTGTGCTCTAACTCTTGATGCATGTGCTTGTGATAACGACAGGTGTTGCCTGTGAAAGAAGAAAGACGGCCTCTGAGTGGAGAGGTGCTCCAGAGTGCGGCGAGCACGACCACAGATCTGTCCTATGGGTGGCTGAAGATCCCACCTCGCTGCATGCTGGACCATCCACATGCAGACCAAACCCTCAACCACCTCATCTCTGGCTTTGAGAACTTTGAAACAAAGATCAACTACTCCTTCCAGAACAAGGCCTACCTGCTGCAGGCCTTTACACATGCTTCCTACCATTACAACACTATCACAGGTTAGTAACGTTCACACAATGAAAACACATCAACTAAAGCCTGGTATATGGTTCTGCCTCAGGACCGACACCAGCAACATGATGCAGAGGTTGGCAAACGAGGTAAACTGGTCCAATGCTCCGAGAAGCGATGAATTGGGAGCGGGACAGCGCTGTAAAACTACATTAAAACACGTCATGTCTGCTCCTCTGACAGCCTCCACAGCACGTTGGTTATTGTTTACTGTTAACAAAACACACACACACAACTTTTGTCCGTGATTGTCTTTGTTTAGTGGTGTTTCACATGCTGCAGCCATGAAAGGATATAATAAAACTGGCACTTTTAGTCCATCTTGGTTCTCTCTGTCAGGTTACGACGAGGGGGTCTACGCCTACGTAGAAAGCTATGTGCGGCTACGGTGCCGATTTTACGCAGAACCATATATCAGGCTTAACACATCTGTAGCGACTGTGATGAGTCGCTTGAAAATTGTTGGGCTTTTTGGTCGCTCCATCACTCCAGTGACTTGGCGACTGGGGAATAGTAATAATAATAATACATTAGATTTTATACAGTGCTTTTCATTGATGTGCATTATTCTTTCACTCCAATAGCACCTATGGTAGCGCATTCGGGACCGATTTCATAGTGCGCCACTGGTCTCTCCACCACCAACACTCACTTACACTCCACATTCATACTAGGCAATGCGGGTAAAGTGCCCTGCCCAACTTGGCTAGAGCGGGATTCAAACCCCCAACCCTTTGGTTATGGGACAACCCACACTACCACTGAACCACGGTCACCGCTATGTATGTGTCTGCGGAGGCGGCGCCAGCACTGACAGCACTTATTGTAGACAGCGTCACTTGTACTTACGGTTTAAATGATGGACTTCAGGAGTTAATAAAGGATGTGTTTACTCAAAATATACTGAGAATTTAAGAATTTAAAAGGCTTATTCAAAGAGTATTCCACATTCATTTTGCCCCAGAAGTGTATACAGACCTCCTGTTGCAGCCTCCGGCTCTACAGACCAGGGCAGTGACATGGGGAGAAACTTGTTGTCGATTGGATGTAGCAAAACAGCTTCACTCGAAGTCACTTGAAAAGTTTATTTTTCAACTTTGAGCAACATCCAGCGACTCAGGACGACTCATTGATTTTAAATGTAATCTAGTCGCAAGAGTTGCTTCAGTCGTGTTGGGTATGAATGCACCTTTAGAGTGCAACACATCTGTTTGAATCAGAGGAGAATACACTGTTCTGTGTGCACATATTGTAATTATTACTCTGAGACTTCATCTGCTTCATTGTTGAACTGTAGAGTCCTAAGTGACTGAGAAGCTACCAGGGTAGTACCAGAGTCCCTGGTAATCCCAGCACTTCTGTGTAATTATCTGGATTTTCAGAAGGTCTGAAACTGCATCATTAGGGTTGGCATACATCAACTGATGAACTGCTGCTGAAAGTCCCACTCAGTCCTTGGCTAGATGCCCACAGTCCACATGCACTGGTTGTTTAAGGCCGTGTTAGCGTGGATGCTAACACAGGCGTGTTAAACCTGATCTAAAACTGTTTTGCCATGAGCAGTATTTGTTGGTTAGTGTGTGCTGTGAACCTGTGTGATGTTCTTCTCAGATTGTTACCAGCGGTTGGAGTTTCTTGGCGATGCAATCCTCGACTACCTCATTACAAAGCACCTTTATGAAGACCCCCGGCAGCACTCTCCTGGAGTACTGACTGATCTGCGCTCTGCACTCGTCAATAATACCATTTTTGCCTCTCTGGCTGTGAAGTACGACTACCACAAATACTTCAAGGCCATCTCGCCAGAGCTTTTCCAAGTCATTGACGACTTTGTGCAGTTTCAGCTGGAGAAGAATGAGATGCAAGGCATGGATTCTGAGGTGAGAACCAAAATTCACCAAGTGTCCAGGAACACGATCGTTCTGTTTGAGTTATTCCCCCCAAACATTTGATGTCTTTACACACACACACACACACACTATTTACTCTGATTCTGTCTACTTGAATTACATCTCAGTGTTTCATCTATAGTTTGTAGATGAAACACTGGTGCGCTGCCCCCCAAATGGATACCCCAGCCCTGCCAACTGGATCCCACCCAGAAATTTAATTGGTAGATTTAAAAAATAAATTACATAAGACATTTTTTACAACATCTAAAAGGGACTATAACAGTTGTTTTATCAAATAAAAAAGCTAACTAATTTGTGCGGAGAGAGCGCTTTGCCTACTTTACGATAAAAAAACCTCCAACTTAAACAACAGATAAAAATATTAATGTACGACCGGAGGTTAAAGAAAGGGTCGCCCCCTCAAGTAGGGCCCTATAATTCCCAAGTTAACAGAATCGATGGGAATCCACTATAAACGAGGAAATTGCATAATGTGAGTGAAACGCCATCATCGTGAGTCAAAGAATGTTTCTCTGGGGAAATGTTTCCGCTGACCATTCATTTGGTGCAACGCTCGTACCCCTCATCAGTGTTACGGAAGATCTGTGGGAAAAGGTGTTCTGTTGTTCTGGATGGTACCACCGATGCCAGGGATTGGAGAGTGTGAAACATTGTCGGTTCATAACTTTTAATACTACAATATTCTGTCCACTTGTGGTGAAATAACGGATGCATCCTTGTGTCCATTTATTTTTGTCATCATTACTGTCTGGAATTATGTCATCAAGATCATTATAAATTAAGTTGATCAAAACTGAATCAATAAGCTACACTAGACAGGGCACCACACACTCACATAGGGCCCTATAAAGTCCTTGTTTTTCCCCAAATTCTTTGTTTTCCACATAAATGTTTTTAAATGACATTTTTAAAGAAATATGAATCAATTTAGCCAACTTTTCCCACAAATCCTCTGTAGCTCTGATGAGATGTTGTTCAAATGCTCTGAGCAGGTGAAGCTGACGGTGTTTTCACTGAGCGCCGCAGCACTTCACGAGCGGAGCTTCACAGACAGTAAAGTTAAGCGGGAACTGGTGGCTCTGTATTTAGGAGTGAGTGATGAGTTGCATATTTTTTTGGCAGTTTAGACGGTGTTTTGGGTGGTTTTGATAGTGTTTGAAGTGGCCAGGACGGGAGGGGGGCGGGCAGTGCATCTAATGAGCGTTAAAAAAAAACGTTCTTTGCCTCACGGTGATGGCGTTTCTTCTACATTTCAGCAAACAACGAGTGGTTCCGTTTTCAATGGTCGATTTCGTGATTCCGTTAACATGGAAATTATAGGACTCTACTCCTACTCCCATTCACTCTTACAATCTACTGACCACTCAACATAACAGACATGATTTTAGATGGTGGGAGGAAGTCAGACTACCAGAGAAAACCCAAGCAAGCACAGGGAGAACATGCAAACTTCACTCAGAAAGGACCCGTGTCCATTCAAGGGCTTGAACCCATGACCTTCTTGCTGTGACGTGCTAACCACCACCCCATCGTTTAGCATTGTTTGTTTAAAGTTAGCCCTACTTGAAAAATGTGTGCATGTGTTTGTTTTTCTCTAAGCTGCGGCGCTCTGAAGAAGACGAGGAGAAGGAGGAGGACATTGAAGTCCCAAAAGCCATGGGGGATATTTTTGAGTCACTGGCTGGAGCCATTTACATGGACAGCAGGATGTCACTGGAGACTGTGTGGCAAGTTTATTATCCCATGATGCAGCCACTCATCGGTGAGCATCACCCACACTTACTCTTTAGAGCAGGAAGTGTTCAGTGTTTGCTCTTTCCTCACCACCACCTTTCCTCTTCAGAGAAATTCTCTGCCAACGTGCCACGTTCTCCAGTGAGAGAGCTGCTCGAGATGGAACCAGAAACCGCCAAGTTCAGGTAGGAACATTAGCCCATGACATGAGTTCTAACTACCAGGGCCCCCACAAAAGTTCGGGAATTTGAAAAAACGATTTTCAAGTCTTGAAAAGTCATGGAATAATTTAACTGTTTTGGAAAATTTTTGGAAATATAGCCTATTTTATTTTAATGTTTAACATATGTTAAACCCCAAAGATGTTAAGCGTTATCTCAAAGTGAAAGTGCTGCATGCTTCAGCTGGCGTACGCTAAAAACCAGGAAATGCATACGCAAAAAAATCAGCTTTAGGGTTAGGCATGAAAATTTGGTAAAATATTTTGGAGAAGTTTTTAAAAAGTTTTGAAAAATCATTGTAAAAAAAGTGTGGGAACCCTGACCTATTAAGCATGTGAATCTCCATCACTGACAACGATTCGATACGCACCTCGATACATCAGCGATACAATACATTAACGATTCATTAAATCCCCTGGAAATACGATGCGATACGATTTGCCCCTGTTCCCAATTCAATGTGATTTGATATTGACTTGATGGCGATTCAATTCCTCACAATGATGCAATTTAACATGATGCAAATAAATTATACCAAAATATGTAATAAAAAATAAGAAGCTGCAGTTCACTAAGGGCTCTATTCTCCCATGTGTGTAAGTCCAAAAAGCCACGCAGCGTTGCTGTTTTTGGCTGTATGCTATTCTCCCCGTACTTAAGTCAGTTGCTGCGCGCCTTCATCCCAGTTACACACTGTGGGTGGAGCAGCCCTGAAATGTGGGCGTCTCCATTCAAATCGTAATCATAACCGTAATTCTAACCCTGGAATAAATGCAGCGCCCTCATAAGGTGAAACATTATATTGCACTAGAAATATGGACTTATTTACATTTGAAGCCACACAGACTCGTGCGTCACGCAGCAGCAGCTGTGATCACTCAGCTGCTGCTGCTCGATTAATTAAAACTCTGACAGACGTAGACTTCTGTCCACGTTGGTCACAGTGATTCAACTATTTTCATACTATGTCCAACGTAAAGTCAGTTTGATCCACTACAGAGTGAAACAAGCTGTCATATGCAGATGAGGATGGACCAGAAACTGTTCCCACACACTTTATTGAGGCTCAGCTCAGGTCATTTTAAACAATTTATATTTAAAACTGTGTATTATGGAAGTCAATAGTTGTGTTTTACTGTAAACCTCCCTCTGTATTAAAGCAGGACGCTCTGAGGCCACGTTATTCCCTCATATCTCCAACATCTAACTCAGTCACGCTTTACAGCGATGATGATGATGATGATGATGATGATGATGATCAAGGAGAGAGATTTTAACTGTGACTCGGACAGAATGGGGCCGATCTCCAGTCACACTGCAATAATCTGATCAAATCAACCTGTTATATTGTTTATCAGAAGACGTTTCAAATTAAAAGGGCGCTTAATAATTCTCACGGTTTTCAATGACATTTACGTTGGGAAAACTCCATGTTCCGGGATTTGTAGACAGCCCAAACAAATGACATCACCGCCTCCTGTCCATCAGACCTCCTCCATTGACAGACTACGCGCTTTTGGCCTCCTTACGCGAGGTGGGCGTGTCAGCAGCCTAGACGGGAGAATACAAGTAAGGGAGAAGTGCGTAACTGCAGGTGCGCAAAAAAGCGCTTAAGTCCAGACGGGAAAATAGACCCCTATGGTACTAGTGGCAAAGGATTTATTCTATTCCTTAAAAGCAGCAAACATTTTGCTTATAATCTCCAAAAAGAAAAACAGGCATTAGGCTAATGCAGTAGTGAGGAGCAGAAAGCATTAACTTGTTTAAAGAAAGATGCTAAATATTATTTGTCACTTGTCACAGTAAACTGCCTCACTGAGACATATTTAATGTCCATAAGACAAACTAAAGAATAAAACGCTACCAGAGTACCACCTTGGCCAAAGTTATTTAAAACAAATACTGAATTCATTCGTATTGACACCACACAATACACAGTTTAAGCAAAAAAACATTGATTGAGGTTAACTCAGAAAAACCATGTTGTGATAAACCAATTGTGATAAAAAAAAAACGTGTTGTTTGACAGCATTATAACTGATTGAAATTACAAATACTCTGTATTTGCATATATATATATATATATATATATATATACTGTAGATAATCATGGTTGCTTATTGCTCTGTTATTATAACATCAAATCAATCAAAGCTGAAACTTTGTCTGTAAAGACAAACAATTATCACATTAACTTTGTATAAAATCTTTTTGCAAAATGCTGACGTATTAAACTCATTAAACACGGACACTGCTTCATACACAGTCACACCAGTTTTTCTCCTGGAAGCACAAATGTGTTTTTAATTTCCCATCTTTCATTAAGTGTTCTTCTGTCTGCATCAACTTTTCTCTGTGAACATCTTTTGATTTTTCTCAGTTCCACTTGGCAAACACTGCCATCTAGTGGTGGGATGCACTCACTTCACTTATCAAAATATCAACCTGCAGTAGCATACGCTGCTGATGCTAAGAAAGATGAACACATTATGTGTAGTGCAATCTTTTCTGTGACAGCTATGCAACATTTTATTCCTGCAAAAAAGAAAGAAAATAACATTTATTTTATTGCTTAGTTGTGACCATCAGCAGCCTTCCCTAAGGAAAAGTTAGCTAAACTTAGCTAGACATTAGATGGAAGATGGTGGTGCTTAAAGATAAGGATGCACCAATTGTTCAGCGCTGATTTCCCTGATTTTTAGTGCAAATGAAACCGATCTTTTCCGCCAATCAGCCCTTTTTTGTTCCCTTACTTGAGTAAAAGTAAAAAGTACATGCTACTAAATAGGGGTGAGTATTGGCAAGGATGTTGCAATACGATATTATCGCGATATTCTACCCAGTTAATATCAAAATTAAACGTAGAGATGACAAATCAAGTTGCTGTATATGTTCATCAGAAGATATTGATTATTCAGAGGACAAATTAGTCAAAACTATTTGCTTCAAAACATCTTATTATTATTAGTGTTTTTGCACATTTTCACTGGAAAACAGAAAATACAGTGTCACACTCTGCTATCATAAAATAAAGTGTAACAAGTTTCTTTTCACTGAAACTACTGTGTAGAAGTCTGAAAGTAACCATGACAACATAATAATGGCATTGTAACAACTGTAAGTGAGAATAAATCACCCTGAGTTACTGACAATGTACAAAAATAAGAAAAATGTATAATTTATCCTATTGTGTCAGTTTAAACACTGATCTGAACACATTGAAAGCATTGTAACCACCACTGAAATATTGCACAAATACACAAAAATATTGATTAAATAAAAAATAAAAAAATAGATTTATTGAAATAGCGATATATTGTTAAATCGATTTTTTCACACGCCTACTACTAAATGTACTTAAGTAGTAAAAGAGTAAAAAGTCAAACAAATGTTCCTTCAATAATAAGAGTAATAAGTTTTTTAAACCAGAAAATTCCATCTTTTATTTTACTTGTAGAAAACTGATACATGGAAATAAATGAACTCTGTTAAATACTCTGTTACTGTTTATGAACACCTGGATAATTTAGCACTAATTATAGACAAAACTTGTAAATAAAATGTTTAGAGAAAAAAATGCAAATGCTCAATTAAACCAAGAGCAACTTAAAGTTGAACATTTTAAAAACTTGAAAATGTTAACCAAAAAACTAAGGGACTCAAACTACCAAAATCTGGCGTGTTTTTATTGTGACGTCGAAGGTCTTAAAAGTAACGAGGTGTGAGGAGTAGAAAGTACAGATATTGTTTAAAAAATGTACAGTAGCGCAGTATTTGTTCTTACGTGACGAGTACAAACTACATCTGAGTTTTTTAATCCTGGAAAGTAAATTAGGTTTTAGATGAAGCTCATTGGTGACTCAGAGCTCCTGAGGGCCGCTCACATGGTCCATACGGGCTACCTGGTGCCTGCGGGCCCCGTGTTGGTGACCCCTGACGTTGAGTGATGACAGAGGGTGAGACATCACTGCTGAGGTATAATGAAGGTGAACAGAGGTTTACCACTGATGTCTGTGGACGAGAAGGAACAATGTGTGACGAGAACCCGTGTTCTGCTCCTTGTTTTTCAGCCCTGCTGAGAGAACCTATGACGGAAAGGTCCGTGTCACTGTGGAGGTGGTCGGGAAGGGCAAGTTCAAAGGTGTCGGACGCAGCTATCGGATCGCCAAGTCAGCGGCAGCGCGACGAGCTCTGCGCAGCCTCAAAGCCAATCAACCTCAGGTCCAAAACAACTGAGCCTTCCCAGCAGTGACAGCTAGCTGTTAGCTGTTAGCTGTTAGCTGTTAGAGCTATCGGAGGAATGGCACCGTCAGTTTCCCAACGCAGTTAAAGTTCTGCTTCCTCAGTGAGGGCACGACCGAGGAATGCATGGAACACTGTGAACACCCGACACACACACACACACACACACACACACACACACACACACACACACACACACACACACACACACACACACAGACTGATAACACAAAAGATGATTTTAACCTTTTTCCTCTTTTGCGCAGACACAATCTTTACTTTCTCTCTCTGCTTTGTGTAATCATTTGAACGCTTTATTAACATTCAGTTCAGAGTTTTTTTTAAAACGTCACGTCGCAATGTCCGTTTCCTGGTCAAATGTTTTAGTTTTTTTAATCTTGTGTGTCAGTGAGATAAGCTGTGTGCTTATAGTGTAGTGTAGATTGTACATAGTTCAGGGGCGTACATGAAAAGAGTAGGAAGAAAAGAAAACGCCAAACTCCTCATCCTGTGCACTAGTGCCAGTCACCTTTTGAAGCGCTTTTTGAAATGCTAACTGCAGCTGTGGCTAACAGACGCCCCCTGCAGGGAAAAGCTGGCATTACTGCCTCCAACCTGTCTTGAAATGGTATTTGTGATCAATTTTGCACTTATTCAAATAGGCTCTGTTATGTCTGAGAACGGAATGGTCACATCAGCACGAGAATCATATGCAGAGAGCACCGTATTTACATGTGATCAATGAATAAAAACACGTGATCCTCGGCCTTACCTGAACACAAACGGGAACCCCAACATTCCCTCTCACTGTAACTCCAGGTTCCTGTAGCGCACGTGTGAAACCTGACACCAACGGGTGAAGATGAACTGAGATGTCGATGGCTTTGTTGTTGCTGATGTTCCTCTCAAGGACTCACAGTTGTTTAGTGAAAGGCCTGTGTTCACCATGCGACATCACAGATCCAGGAGCTAGCATAGCTTTAGCCTAGCGTTCGCCAGTGTGACACTACAAGCTCAGCGTGTGGAGGGCAGACTTCATCCCTTTCACTTGAATACCTCAGCTCCCTGCAGGCGTCTCTGTCCCCGTCGTGTTTGGTGCTACGTTGTTTGTATTATGCTTGAATTTCACACCTCTTTTTTGCACTGTAACTATGATACCTCCTTTATTTGAATCTCTGTTTAATATCTGTGTTGGTTTTTGCTCGCCCCGTTCACCGCCCTCACTTCTTTGGGGCCAGGGGAGGTCGTGTGCTCCTCGCACAGGAAGTGACTTTGATCACATGAGAAGGTGTAAGGGTTAATCAGATCACACTCGCTCACAGTCGTCAGCAGCAAAGCAGGAGTTTCTACCTCAAAGAACGCCATGGCCACGCCCACTGTGTGACTCCATGCAGCGTACGCAACACGTGGTTCCCTCGCCGGACGAAGCTCTGCAGGTGTGTTTGAATCTGAAATGTAACGGTGCACACGAGGCTCTATCAGTGACCTGGACCCTGAGTGTTCGTCGTGTCTCCATGGATTGGTCATAGTGTGTGTGTGTGTACTGTGCATGCTTTGGTTTGATCTACATGGAAACACTGAGCACATAAAGAGCACAATCCATCACGTGCATGTAGGACGTATTTATTAATAGAAATTAGCAAGTGATGTAAAAACAAAACAAATGTGAAATCACGCCCACTCTGTGTGTGATGGGAAAAGCATTGACCCAGGTAAGGAGGGGGTGTCATCAGCACATTGGTGTCCCTTTGAAAGGTGTGTGTTTCCTTTCTTTATGTACATGTAGCACAAATGAACATTGCACTTGGGCACCATACATACATTACCTCATGTCACAGCGCGTGAGCAGAGCTGAGCGACAAAGGAGAGAGAATCACTGTAAACACATTAGAGCACCAAACTCCTGCCTTAAATCAGTAGTAAGGCCTTTGATTGTCCTTCAGCTAAATACGATCCACATCCTAATCTCCGCCTCCTCTGGGCTTACGGGAAAGAGCGGCTTGGATTTGAACACAAACTTTCCACGAGCTTTTAATGAGAGCTAAAGAAGAAATGCAGATGAAGTGTTAGCTTAGCTTAGCTCTGCTTCTGTCATCGTTCACTCCCTGCCCTCGTCACACCCACACAGGGACAACATAGACCTGATGGTTCCACTGGTGAGAAGTGTTGCTCCTGGGCTGATGGAAAAAAATCTTCTGTGCCTCATTGTTGTGAGCAGGCCAGCATGTTGTTAGGAAACATCTGCTCATACTGTAACACCGTGCTGCAGTGCTTTTACAACCTGCACCTTATAGATGACGTTTGGTTCTCTCTATATTTTTGTTTGTTTTTCTATAATGGTAGCCAAATATATCTTCAATAAAAGTAACAGCATGGTCATAATGGTTGGAGTCTGGGGCCTTAATGGGAGCTGCTGGGATTCCACTTTATTACCAAACTTTGATGATGATTCGATGTGTTTTTGGGATTTGATTGTAACCATTATTAGTATTTTTATTTCCTTGTTTTATCCAAAAAACTAAAGTTGTAACAAACACTTCCAGGAACAGTTTACGAGTTATATTTCCAACAAACAAAGACCCTCAAGTCTGGCCCTGAGGAGCTCCTCAAACTTTGGTCTTTTTGTTCTATTTCTTCTTTTGGAAACACTTTACAATAATAATCACTTAATTAAGGTTAGTTAATGCATTATTAATCATTAATTAAAAGTTTATTAGTATGTTATATATTGTTATAATGTGTTACCTTACATCAATAATTAGTTATTGCATTAATAAGCAGTTCATTAATGTCTAATGCACATAGTTCATTACATTTCATAACATTATTAAGCATTAATTAAAGTTGCATATTGTAAATACCCTTAGGTATGCATTACTTATTAATATATTGATTAAACGTAATGTCTGGAGTAATAATTTACCTTGGGTTTTTATTTAGTACATTAACAACTTGACAAAAACCTTAATAAATGTATAGCATTTATAAGCAATCGTGAGCAATTGCTTCTGTAATTTGTGTTTTATCAATATATTAATGACTACAAGAGCCCACTCCCTAATTAGGATAGATTATCTAACATCCACTGACAGATTGTTCTAAATGTACCAGTGTAAATACAGACCGACTTTCCTCAAAACCAGGACAATCAGCGATTGAATAGTTGCCGTTACCACAGGCGAATAAATCATGGGGAGAAAATCCGAAGATCCTGGTTTGACTTCAGCAGAGCTCATGATTGTGTTTTATGCTGTTGCTGTGATTCTTAGGGCAGTGTTTTATTGCCCCATGTACCCCTCAGCCTTTATTTCTTATCACAAGTACCACTTAGCTCATGTTATACATTATTTACTCTCTCGTGTCTCGTTCAACATGAACCTTGAATTTAGGATTTTTTATTCATTTATTTCAGATGTTTTGCTTGTTTTAGAATTTGAACTTCACCTTTTTGGTGGTTTTTAAAAAATTGTGCCACAAATTATTGTTAATGGATGAGAACAAGTCAGTATGCATGAAAAAAACCACCAACTGTTGCAATATTTGACTCGCAAATAAATGAGAAAATGACTTTAATGGAAATTGCTGAAAAAAGGGGGGTGGTCCCCTAATCAAATTGCGTGAGGTATAATCGTAATCTATGTTGAATTACCTTTGAAACAATATATCACTTGACTATGTTCCCATACATTTGGAAATTACTTGATATACAGGGTGGGCCCCCTGGCCCCATTTTTTCAAAAAAATGGACTTGGAGCATCTCATCATAATCATTCATAGAGTATTCATACCAAACTGCTTTCCGATTTTAACAAAAACTAAAGGAGCAGTAGTCATTTAAAAAATGGGGCCCCCTGGCGCCCCCGTGACATGTACTGGGTAATGGGCCCCATTAATATATTGGTATGTGCCAATAATTTGGTACCACCAACTGTCGTAATATTTGACTCGCGAAGAAATGAGAAATTGACTTTTGTTTTTTGGGCCCCAAATTGAAAATTGGGCGTACACATTCATAGATTATAGCTACCAAATATCAGCCCGATCCGTTTACGAATAACAGAGGAATAGCGTGTACACAACAACAACAACAAAGCGAGTGGCGTTTAGAGTCCGGTAACTCGGCCTAAAAATTTGCCTTGGGCCCCCAAAATGTTAAGTCCATCACTGATCAGAAGCGTGTATATAATACAGACAAATACAGGCTCCTCCCATTTTTCCTCATTGTTAAATTTGGAGGTTTTTATTCACAGATTTATTGTTGAGTTCTCTCACACGTATTGAGTTGATTAAGTTCCTTTTGAATGTTGACACAAAGTAATGCAACGTTACCTTCTTCATTTTATGACCAAAGCTCATGCAGTGACGAAGCTGAGCCAAAGCAGGCTGTGAAATCATGATCCAACAATGATCAGGTGTCCTGTTAAAGTCTAAACTGGGCCTGTTTCTACTCACACAGCCCTGCATGAGGACAGGATGCCCATCAGCGTCAGCAGCACTTCCTTTATTGCTTCTTTGTGACGTTCATCAGAGCAGATCACCTTCACCATGTAGCAGGTCAGGGACCAGGTAAGGGTTCTGGTCCAGACCGACTGTTGCTCCCTGGTCCGGGGGCCACATACGGGCCCATGATCTAATTTTGTGTGGCCCCCAAAATAAAATTGCAATTCATGAAGTTGGAAGATATATGAAGCTCAACATAACACAAAACTCCAGAAACACAGAAAACGACAGCAAAATGATAATAAAATGATAACAATAACACTAAAATATAACAGAAACACACTCGATAAACACACAGAAAGGCAACAAAAATGTGCCTTATTGTCAAGAAAATAGACAAAATGAGTTCAAAAACACACAAAATGTCTAAAAACTCAAAAAGCCAAACCAAAGGACTACAAAGACAAAACTGCTCTTTATTCTAAATGCTAACGTTTCGTGGCCCACGCTCTGATAAATGTTGCCTATCTCTGACCTAATATTAAATGAATACATACATATATAAATAAATGTAAGTGAGGGGAGAAATTTCAAATACACTGTAAATACATCATTAAATAAATATATGGGAAAAATGGCCAAATATTAAATATAGATTGATAAATAAAAAGGAAAATACAAATATAATGTATTTTTAATTATTTTTTTACTTTTATTTATTTAACGATTTATTTTATACGTATAAAAATATTTTTGGTTTGTTTTTATTTGTACTTTTATTCATTTATTTTTATATAATATATATAATCCTGGCACAAAAAAAAAACCTCAGATGCCCATACCAAAAATATTAATACCAATATTTTCATGGATAAAGAAGCCTAATAAGGTAAACAATATACATATATATATAAATAAATAATTTTTTTATTATTATATATTTATTTATTCTTTAGTGTATTTTACAGCTGATTTAAGACGTGGGACAAAACTGACCCATTATCATAAGAAATGCTATCAAAAGAGTGAGGTTAATAAGTTTAATAAGGTTATTTATTAAAGGCTCAGTAATAGTGAGTAATTGCCATGAAAATTCTGTAAAAATTGTCAATTATAATTTAACACAAAACTTTTTACATAAAAAAAATGTTAATCTGGGGGTAAACGGACACAAAATAGGCTCAGAAGACCACACCCAAAATATTAAAACCTATAACAATGTAACCAATAGATTAGATGATAGATATTTGTTTTTAGTGTATTTTACAGCTGATTTAGGACCAGTTATCATAGAACTAACACTAAAGGCAGGTTAACTTTATTCATTTCAGGCTCAGTAATTGTAATTAATTGTAATTGAACTTCAGTAATTGAGAACGTAATTTTAATTAACTTTCTGAGGATAAAAAAACAATTGTACTTGGAAAAAAATACTGCTCACCCTAATGGTAATTGAATTGTAATTGAACATGGGTAATTGAAAACGTAATTGTAATTGAAAAATGTAATTGACCCTAACCCTGGTTTTTAAAACACTAAATAAAGTCAATTAATTTAGATTTCTGTGACTAAAAGTGCACAAAATGTTTATTTCCATAACGTTCTTTATTATAGTGTAATAATACTATTAGCCTTTATGATTATGTTTGTGTTTATGTTTATGTTTGTTTCAATAATTCAGAGATTTGAAGGTGTTTTTGAGATTTTTCTTAATGCATAACAAAGGTAATTCACTGAGTCACATCTGATTTAAGATTGTTTTCAAATAAAATCTTTGTTTTAAGGAGAAAAAGAATAGAACAATGTATCTATATCATATATTTCTGTGACAAAACGTGTTTATGTAAACGTGGACTACGGTACTTATTGAGTGTTCACAACAGAGAACATCCTGAATGTGTTCACATGTCCAACAGTTCATGAATAATAATAATAATAATAATATTATTATTATTATTTAGAAGAGTTTAGAAACATTTTGCTGATTGCACCAAGCTGAGTTTGAGACATGGAGCATGGGGGGGGGGGTAACTGGGTGGGCCTAATGGTGACTTATTAGCTGTGCTGATACACTGCAGACTGCTGCTGACTCACACTAAGCACTCACACTATTTATTCTGCAGTGAAGGAGAAGAACCAGGATTAAAGTCTCACAACACAAGTTCATTATATTTCTTACGTTTGGAATAATATGTTTCATCATGGAATGTGTTTTACTGAGGGAGGGGACAGAACATCCATCCATCTATCCATCTATCCATCCGTCCATCCATCTATCCATCTATCCATCCATCCGTTCATCCATCCATCTGATATATACGTATTAACAGGCGGCATGAGTTCACTACGAATGTCTTAGGATCAGTATTTACTGCGTCAGGGTAGGCAAGGTAGGCAGTGCCTACCCAAGGGTGAATTGATATTTTGATTATTTGTTTTAATTATAATATAATTATAAATTATTTATTTTTCCATTTCCAATAGCCTACAGTACCTATATGTTTGAAAGTGTCAGCATTTTGTGCTTTTCATTGCCTAAATGACTAAACATCACTATTTCCTAACCGCTGTAAGGCAGGAGGAGGCCACACCCGTACGTAAAAAGGCAGCTCTCTATGCTCCGTGCTATGCTAAATGCTATACGTAAGTTCACAGTGCATTAGTGAATTGATCCCATGTGACCACTGCTGCTACGTTCTCTAGCTAGTGGGCGGGATAACACTAAGTCAGGATGACAGCGCAAGAGATGATAAAGAAACTTTGTTTTGAGGAAAAACAACAGCTTTTAAAAGATGGAGACCAACACCTGAGTTACCAGATCTTCAGCAAAGATAAGCTCCACACTGAGGCTGTTCTGAGTTGTTGTTGTTGACATTTTCTCCATGTTTCTGTGTTTCCAACACAAACAACAGATGTGCTGTCATGTCATGAGATATATCTTGTTGGGAGAATATGGAGGCTATATTAAATAATTGTTTATGTTTCTTTAATGGTGTTTATGATGTTGATTTTGTTAGATGGCTAAATACTTGTTCATGTGGATCTTGTTGGGTTTTTTCTTTCTTAGTATGAATTTTATATTTTGATAAACGCATTGAGATGACTTTGTTGGAAATTGCTTTATACAAATAAAGTTGAATTAAGTTTAATTTAATTAATACCAGCAAAAACATATGAAATTTTCATTGGTGTCAACATTGTTGGTCTCGATTTGCAACATCCTGCCTACCCAACCCTAGTGGTAACGGCACGCCACTGCAGGATTTTTTGACAGATTTTTGTGTGATTTAGAAGAATTCTGTGCAATTGCTCGTGAGAAATTGCAGGATTTGAAAATAAGCTGAAAGTTAAACTTCCAGTTAACTTCAAAACAAGCTCCCTATGGGGCGCTGAATGTTAAAACTCAGTCACTGTTTTATTACCGACATGTTTTTAACATTTAGCTCACTTTACCCACATTTAGCCCATTTTTCATTCATTTGAGACAGAAATCCATGTAAAACAGCATATTCTATATCTTTGTTAAAAATATGTACACATGGAAAAATATATCTAAATGTTAAATCTAAATGTAAATGTGAAATGTTAAGCTAGATATTAAATGTAAATCTAAATGTTAAAGCAGAACTAAGTAACTTGCGCTTAGCACTCCCCCTAAAGGTCACTTTTGGCTACATGTGCACCGTTGCTCTCCCAAGACAGTAGCAACCGATCACTGAAAAATCCTAATACAACAGTGACACTAAGGGTGCATTCACACATATAGTCTCATGTAACCATGTGAACAGTATGAGGAAGAGAGACAGGTTAAATAAATGAATGATGTGGGAATAATACGGAAGGGAATGTGTGTGTGTTTGTTTGTGTGCTGACAAAGCGGCTCTGAAAATGGATGGATGGATATTTGTGTGTGTGCTGCCTGATGGAGCACTGGGTTTAGTTTTATGAGGTTATTTATTTCAGGCTCAGTAATTGTGATTAATTTTAATTTAGTAATTTAGAATGTAATTGTAATTTAATTTCAAAAGAAAACTACTAATAGTAATTTTAGTTGTAATTGGAAAAAAAATGCCAGTCACCGTAATCAACATGGATAAATGAAGACGTGATTGTAATTGAAAAATGTAATTGACCACAACTAAGGCCGACCGTTTTCCAATCAAAACCACAATTTCAATTGGGTGACATTAATGCTGCTCTCATTCATCTTTATATGACATAAATAATCCATGTCAGTACAATTTAATTTACCTTTGAATTGTAGCTGTCACATTATTTTAAATGACATTTTTATTTTTTACATACATTTTTTGTTTCATAATAGTTTTTTTTTTAATTTTTTTAACTATTATTATTTCTTTTGTTTCTTCTCATGAGTTAAAGAGTAATATTAGATTCTTGCATTAGAGTAATGGCATTTCAAGTTTTAATGGTGTAATTTTCTGTTTGTAAATGTTACTGTATATTGTTAATATTGCACTGAAACTTGATTTGAAGAAAATTGTAAATCAAATCGAAATCGCAATATCTGCGATTTTTTCCTCCAGTGGTTCGGCCTTAACCGAACCCTGACACACAGACATTTGACAGTAAACTTTAGTTTGAACAACATGTATTATGTGGTCCATTAACTCGTCTGTGGATCTGTCTTCTGCTTCTACGTCTGCTTTTGTTCTACATCTTGTTGCTGTTTTCATCTATAATAGCATAATGAATACCAGGAAATACTCCAAATCTGTGCAAATCAATGGCTCTAGCGATGCATTAGGAGTGTTAGAGACAAACTGGGCTGATATTTCCTACTTAGGAGGATAATTGTTTGCAGTGTCAATATTTCTGCATTCTACGAGTCTGATTGAAATTGTTTTTGCGGACACATCGGTGGGGAACCGCACACCAGCGAGCAGTAGCTGTCATTGCCACAGTAATAATTGCCTTTCAATACGTGTGTGGAGATGCAAATAATGAAGTGGTGTTGGGCCAATGGAGGCTCAGGTAGCCCTGTGGGAGCCACGGGAAAGGTGCCACATAATTAGAAATATCATTTCAGATGTGCGCGGCCTATTTTCCCGCAGCTTCGCACCACTCCACAGGTAAATTGGTCTCTATTTGGTTGTGATGGAGGTAATGAGCAGTGGTTAGGCCTGACAGCACATCTCTCTGATTTAACCTGAAACAGAAATATGTCATCAACAGGGGGTGAAATCAGAGTTACTGTGAACATGATACGAGCCAGGCCGCACTAAAGAGGTGGAAAACATGCATATTAGAGCGGTTGATGGGAGTGTGTGTGTGTGTGTGTGTGTGTGTGTGTGTGTGTGTGTGTGCTAACACTGAAAATGAAACCCTGATTATTCCTCCAATAATAGAAGGAACATTTGAAGTGATCACAGATCAAAGGACATTCCACATGAAATAACCTTATCGTGTGTATTCTTCTTTCATTTTGTGTGTCTTTGCTTTCTATTTGTGTTTTGTTGTTGTCGTCATTTTTTGTGTTTTGTTGTTAATTTTATTTTGTTGTCATTTTGAGTATTTAAATTTCAGTTTTGTGTAATTTTTGTGTAATAAGTTTTTTTTTCTGTCAATGTTTATAATTCTGTCATTTTGTGTGTGTTGTTGATGTTTTGTGTGTTTTCTGAGTAGTTTTTATTTTTAATTTTTGTCATTTTGTGTATTTTTAAATGGTGTTTTTGTACATTTTTTCTACTTTTCTCCCAGTTTGTGTATTTCTCTGTTTGTTGTGTGTTTGTGTTGTGGTTTTGTGTCTTTTTAAATATATTTTTTTCCCCTACAATCTCTACATGACGTGTGTGTGTGTGTGTGTGTGCGTGCGTGTGTGTGCACGCTAACACTTGTCAAGTTATTTCCTTGAAAAAATGAAACCTTGATTATTCCTCCAATAATAGAAGAAACATTTGAAGTGATCACAGATCAAAGGACATTCTACATGAAATAACCTTATCATGTGTATTCTTCTTTCATTTTATGTGTCTTTGCTTTCTATTTGTTTTTGTTGTTGTCATCATTTTTTGTTACTTTGTTGTTAATTGTATTTTGAATATTTAAATTTCAGTTTTGTGTAATCTGCTTGTCATTTTGTCGCTTTTCCCCCTATTTTGTGTTTTTTTTTTTCTGTCACTGTTTATAATTCTGTCATTTTGTGTGTGTTGTTGATGTTTTGTGTGTTTTCTGAGTAGTTTTTTTTTTGTCATTTTGTTTATTTTTAAATGGTATTTTTGTACATTTTTGTGTGTTTCTCTGTTTGTTGTGCGCTTGTGTTGTGGTTTTGTGTCTTTATAAATATTTTTTTGACGTGTGTGTGCGTGTGTGTGCGTGTGCGTGTGCGCTAACACTTCAATATGTCAAGTTATTGAAAGAATTAAACCCTGATTATTCCTCCAATAATAGAACGATAAAACATCTCCCTGTTTATTGTACTTTGTTATCATTTTGTGTATTTACATTTCAGTTTTGTGTAGTTTGGTTGTCATTTTCTCTCTTTTTTTTCGCTATTTTCTGTATTTTCCTGTCACACTGTTTATAATTCATTTTGTTTGTTGATGTCTTGTGTGTTTTATGAGTCATTTTTCTTAAATTTCAGTTATAATTGTATAAATGTTTTTTTTTAGTCATTTTGTAAGTATTTGTTTTGTGTATTTCTTTCATGTGTATTAATTTTCTCTCATTTTGTGTATTTCACTGTTTGTTGTGTGTTCTGGTTTTGTATCTTTTGTTATAATTTTCCCCACAACCTTTACAAAATGTGCATCTCTTCTCATCCTGTGCAATAAATACTAAATATGATTTACATTATTTTAGGGGTGAAATAATCTTTTACATTAAATAAAAAATGTCATTTATTTTCTAAATTTAAAAAACATTTTGTTTATTGTCCCTTTCATGTTTGTTAGAAAAGTCATCAAAGTCTGTTTAAATGCATTGCAAAGAAGTACATTGAGACTCATGTATTTTAAGTCATTTAAAATCCTTACAATATAAAAAGCACAGATTGAATCAGGGGTGGACTGGCCATCTGGCATACAGGGCATCGTCATTTTATTTGATTTTTATTTTTGATGAGTGAAGTGGAGGTAGACATGGTAACTGGTGGCCAAAAGTGGCAAGAAAAGAGTGAAAAGTGACTAAAATGGACCAAAAGCAATCAAGAGTGGTCAAAAAAATGGACAAATAAAGAGAAACCAGGTGGTTTTAATGGCAAAGAGTAGCTTAAATGAGCAAAATGTGGCAAACAATAGTGAAAAAGGGCAAAAATGTGCAACAAAAAGAGGATAAAGATGGCTTATTGGGATGAAAATGTAAAGAAAAGACAAAGAACCAAATGTTGAGCATCACTAACGTATTAACAGCTTCTACATGTTGACCAATGATAATGTGGAGGACTGGTTTGGACACTAAATGCCAGGGCTGAATACTGGTCCCAGTTCACCCCTGGAATGACTTAAAAGTGTTGAATAAAAGACTAAGAACAGTTGAGATAAAATGTGTTTTGGTCTAAATGTGTGTGAGAATGATCAGAGGATGTTGGAGCGCAGAGATGAGCTCCAACATGGAGTGGATCAGATGTTTTGATTGGTAACACAGTACAGCTGTGACCATGAAATCAGGACTTAGTATAATTATCCACTTTGAAGCTGTGATTTAAAACCAAAATCCTCGTCTAAATACCAGCGGATCTTGTGCTACTTCATGATAATCTGATATCCAAAACTCTCGTCCCTCCAATTTTCCTTCTTAACAGCCGTGGCTTTTCTGTGGCTGAGGGATGAACCTGGGCTTCATTTAGAGCCTGTGTTCATGAGCCAGGCACAACCGCTGCGGTGCAATACCCTCCATTCCTATTTGTCCGAGCTACAGCGATATGACACATGCACTTTGTGAAAACAGAATCCACGCCTGGGTATAATATTACTGTGTTATTAGCGAGGCTTTTTTTCCATAGCTTTGCTGTGATGGACGTTTGTGAGGCTTAGAGCAGAAAACATCAAGCCTGGAGGATCACATTCTACCAAAGCCCCGCCAGAATAAAAGCCAAGAAGATATCCACTGTCGCTACGCACAGTTATGAATAGTTGGATCCTGTTTTATTTTTCAACAACTACCAACATGTTTTTATGTATTTAAATCATAACAGTAATAATAAAAACAACTTCATTCTTTACATTTTTCTTTCCATATTGATTAGTGGTTCTCTAACTTTTATGGCTCTAGTCTAGTTTCTCTTATTTCTGAATCCTAGTACCGCCTTTGATGACTGCAACATTTTGCTTAGAAAACTATTCAAAAACAACTAGAGAGGAATGAACGAGTGATAACACACATTTTATAGAATGTAATTTTGTAAATAAATGGAAAGAAACAGTGTTCAGTGCAGTTGTTTCCAACCTTTTTTGGGATTGTGACCCCATTTTAATCCTGTTTGAGCTCATATATATATATATTTATACTACTAATAAGTAATAATTATGAGGTTATTCACAAAAAAAGTAAATGACTTACTGGTTGTATAATAAGGCCATGCAAAATAAGGCATAAGTACTTAATAATGACTAATTAAAAGTCAATATGTTACTAATTTGCTAATTAATGGTTAGTAGGTGTTCCCTCAACTAAAGTGTTATATATATATGTGATTTAACGCTGTCCTTGGTGCTGAAACATGGCAGACGTGACAGCTGTCACTCAGAGTGAGAGACGGATACGTTACGTAACGTGTCCGTGCTTCTTTAACGCTGATTCATCATTCTTTTATTAAACATTTAGGTTAACACTAGCATGACCAGAGTGGTGTCATTTGACACCTATACCTTTAAAGTCCAAGCTGGTGTCATTTGGCGGGTGTGAACAACTCAGCTTGTGACCATTGTTATGTTACTGAGGCCACTACTCCCCCCTCAGCTAGGGTGGGGGGGTGGCTGGGTTGGTTTCAGGACACAAAGACCTTTTGTATTCTCCTTTGTGTTTCCCATACAGCAGCTACATAGAGGTTGCAACTTATATTTCAACTTTTGCAACAGAAAGTAGTAAGTAGTAATAGTGAGACGGCAACAGTTTGTTTGCATTCTTGGTGAAATTTATTTAATAGAGATTTTGTGAACAATTCTGGCACTGCCACACCTCCTTTATGCATTTGCCACGTGCAAACTTGTCACAATACATACAACGCTTGGTGGCACGGTTTTTCCTGCAGCAACACTTCACCTGGCACAATGCCCTTTTCCCCACATCAGGTGTGGGTGGTTGTTGCTGAAGGTTTTGCTCATTCACCTCCTTGGCTGCCATATGAGACCGGGCAAGCTCATTTGCAAGCTCCAGCAAGAAGTCCACCCTTCTCTCCTTGACCCCAGTGCATGCCTGATAAAGCACATGTGCGTTCAGCGCTGCAATGTCAATCATGTTGTAAAACACAGCGACTGGCCAACGCCGTGTTCCTGAACGCACAGTGTACTTTCGAACCATCTGGTCCATGACGTCCACACTGCATTTCATGCTGTTGTAGTCGGTGACTGTGTTCGGCTTTTTTTTCCGAGTAGCCTCAGTCTCCACCACGCTGTGCACGCTACTGAGGAGGCAGACAGTCTTCTTTCGTTTGGGCACATAAACAGTCAGTGTGGCACCAGAGGTTGAAAACACTTGTGTGCTGAATTCCTCACGGGCCAAATTCTTTTTAGCTGAATCTGGAAGCTCCCGGCGAATCTTATTGACTGTGCCAAGGAGGGTGGTCTTCCGGCTGTGCAGTCGACGTGCTAGTGACAATGAAGTGAAAAAATTGTCGGTTGTAACAGTTCTTCCTTCGTCCATAAACGGTTCCATAAGCTTCATCACCACATTTTCAGACAATCTCTCCCCAGGTGGACGACTGGGGTCTTTGCCAAGATATGGGATGATTTTGCACACATACTTGGATTTAAGGTCACATGCCACCCAGAACTTGATACCAAACTTGTCCGGCTTCGTTGCAATGTATTGCAAGAAACAGCAGCGAGTCTTAGTTGGAAAAAGTTGCTCATCTATGGTGATGTGCCTGCCTGGGTTTTTGTTTTTCCCTGTTGAAGCATTGATTATTTGTGCATCTTGTGCACTTTCTTCAAATTTGTAAATTAATAGCTTAATAAAATAATTCATGGACCTGGTTAGTGAATGGTGGACCTCGTGAATTTACCTTTTTAAAGTGAAAACTCAAACAGTCCTTTTCACACTCGGAAATCTTGCTTTACCATAAATAGCAACAATACATTTGATTTATAAGCACAAAAACAATAAAGGTAAATAGTGAAAATACAGGAGTAGGAAACAGGAGCTTGGTTGCTTTATTACTGTTTTTCTTTTTCTAATTTTATTTATTGTGGTTTATTAATTGATCACAACACACATGGCTCATATTAATTTGGCCATTCTTATCCAATAATTCCATATAATGTTATTTGGATTAACAAACATCTACCTGGGAGAAACTGGTTTCTCAACACTGGCCATCATTTACACCAACCCCCAAAGTTTGTCACTGCCCAGCAGCACATTCCGATCGAAAGGCTTTATTTACATAAGAGAGGTGGCCCACTGAGTTGCAAATGAGTGTCATTTGGCGGCCTCTGGGCAGGGCAGCAGGAGTAAGAAAACCTTGGGCATGCTAGTGTTAAATGGTTGTTTGTGTTCACGTGATATTATTGGACCATTTAGTGAGCAAAAGGCGGGACCTGATGATTTACAAATTGAGCACTGATTATTGATATATGTTCAATCAACAAATATTTGGTAGATTTATTTTTCCAAAAACAGAGATTGGTTTCTCAACCAAAATGCCAATAGGATAATTAATGACATAAAGTCAACCAGTGACAATTCTGAATAAGATGTTTTCTTGTGTGTTTATTATTATTATTATTCTTTTTTTATTATTATTTATTATTTCTCAACAGAAAAAGTAAAATTCAGGGACAAATGTCACTGTAGGGCTCCATTATATGTTTTTAATAGTGCAGGAGTAGGGGGTACAGGGCTTCAGGTTAAATGTGTGGAGGGGTACGGGACTGTGGAACATTTGGGAACCTCTGGTTCAGTGTTTGTAGACACTGCTGCTCTCTGTGTGAAAATCAATAACTCTGATTAGGAAGAATTTAGGAAATGTTAAGCAAATCTTAAAGCAAATTTTCTTCTAAACACATTAAATAGGTCATAAATATTTTCCTGAAAACCATTTATGATATAATTGTGGAGTTAGGCTTTACAAACTGTGTTTCACATTTCTGAGTTCAGGATTGAATGGGCGGGTCAGAAATCAGGGCCGTGTTACGTAACTGAGCATCATTAGCATTAACCCGACCCTGCTGCTGAAGCACACACGGGGGTAATTAGGCCCCTATCTGAAAACCAACCACATCTTTAGACTCAGGGGAATAAAACACGTCCGCTGGTGCCGCATTTACCATGAAATGAGTACTTGTACACACCGCAATTTAGTTTTTCGCCTCTAGCGGGCGCAGTTTGAACTCTGCACGGGAGTGATGCACTTATACGGACCTTTCTGCTGATAACTTGTTTGACCCGATTTTGGAAGCGCTGTCGACACTGGAGCTGCTTTCACACTGCTCTC
Source organism: Gouania willdenowi (assembly GCF_900634775.1). NCBI lineage: Eukaryota > Metazoa > Chordata > Actinopteri > Blenniiformes > Gobiesocidae > Gouania > Gouania willdenowi. The sequence goes on from NC_041065.1 coordinate 4,118,756, forward strand.
TCGGGTCAGTACACGGAGGCGGCGCAACTTCCAGCGCGTGGGCGTGGTTCCAGCGCCTCTAACTGACACAGCCCCAGCGTTTCAGAGCAGAGAGAAGTGCTTGTTTTTACATGATTTTGAGACCTAATTATTTATACTTAGTGATTTTTTTCATATTTCAAATTTGGCTCAGTGGTCAATGACTTATAACTCAAATTAAATTCTGCTTTACACAGACTTTAATCAATCATTCAATATGAAATGTTAAGAAGAACATTTCTGCACTTACCTCGTTATTTGATGTATTTAGATCCTGGACGAGCCCCCGAAATGGTTGTGGGATTTTGTGGAAACAAACTGAGAGTCAGAGATGAGGAGGAACCAGACGAACAGGCCTGGAGGTGGAGATACAACCTGCTGATGCATAAAGTAAGCACACGTTTCTGTTGCCTCTCATTGTCATCTCCTCCTTGAAGTTAAAAACAAACGGACAGATTGGTTACTTTCATAAAACATCCTGCAATGATGTGCAAGTTACTGAAAAATAACGTCTCACCATTATTGCATACAAAGAAACTTAATGACTTAAAGGTCCAGTATTATGTTATTTTTTACCCATCTTTATTTGTTCTAAGAACCCCAACAATTTACTATTTGAGGTTTATTTTCCTAATCTCGCCTATTTTCCAGAATTTTATCCCTCTGAAAATCCCTTTCAGATCACTTCTAAAAACAGGCTATTTTGGGGCCTTCATGCATATGCATGAGTGGGCGTGTCTGTAGTCACCGACTCCACACCACAGCTCTATCTCCATAGCGATTGTTGCCCATCTCTGCTCTAGAGGTTACATTTAAATTAATAAAGTACACATTTTTACATACAAGTTCACATTCTACAAGCTCTCCTATTTTTGCAACATATCTACCTTCATCGTTTTCTTTTCCTTTCCTTTGCTGCTGCGAGCTGCAGCGTGAACGGAGCAAACCAAGGCTCTGTCCTCGCTGCGTTTATTGTCCTCCTGCAGCTCAGGGAGGCCTTAATGAAGTGCTTGTAGATGGAAAGATTGTCTTGGCCCGGGAATGCTCTTATTAGCCCCCTTCAAGTCCAGAATCTAGGAATTAGCTAAGCCTTGTCCAGAGCCCTGCCTCTCCTACCCAAACACTGAACTCACAGCCCTCACATCATCCATTGGTTTCCCCCTCCAATTCTGTCCAAAGTAAATGAAGCTGTGATATATTTATGAGAGGCCAAATCCTGCTCTAATCCCTCCCCCGATAATAACGGCTCTGTAACTGTTTTCTTTAAACCTGTTTCATGAGCCTCAGCCTCAGCTCTGTACATACTCTCTAACCTAATTTGCACTTGCTGTATGTAATGCACACCAACGTACAGCTGAGGGGGGGGAGGGGTCTGCAAAGGTCAATGGCAGGTAGCTGCGCTTGGAGGAGGGGGGTGGAGTTCAAGGGGCAAAGGCAACAGCAGGGCCAGCTGAGCGAGTAACGAGCTGTTGCTGGACCTGCTTTTTAGAGTCAGATTACACTGGAGCTCCTGAGAGCCGCAGGAACCTGAGGAACCTGAGGAACACGCGGAGGAAACAATAACACGTTTGTACCAAGGTGACGTCAACACACCAGCTTTCCAGAGTCGTACCAAAAGTTTGACCCCAGATAGCACCGACTCTGTTCACACTGACGAGACGTTTGATCAGGAACAGACTTTAAATCAGGGGTCATCAACACGCGGCCCGTGGACAGCAGATAGCCCGCATGGACCATGTGAGGGGCCCTCAGGAGCTCTAAGCTGGGATTCCTTTACAGAATTTTTGCAAAGTAAAAGCGATATTTCTAAATGTCGACAAAGTATAATTACGCTTTGAACGTGTTTCCATTGAACGTTGTTTTGGGGAGGAGCCTCACAACTCCCGTGAAATCTCATCCCAAGAGACGGACACTCCAAACTTCCTCATAACACTCTGTGTTCCTTTGTTATTTCACGTCTAATGTGGCAGTAATCATTTTAATTCTAATGCTAAGAAATGTTCCGGTCTCGTCTTCTGTCCACACGTACCACGTCATGTTTCCTCGGGGAGCAGTGGTCATGTGACCAAGTGCGTCACGTCCTGTGACGTGTATTTGCGGAAAAAGTGTTTTCATGGCGCTTTTGTGATACATTTCAATATCGAAACGCCTGAAATATCTCTTCATGAAAGCGTAAAAACTTTTTAGCGATATTTGAGTGTTTTTTTTTTCTAATTCAGGTGTTTTTATTTCCAAGGTTATGGGAACGCAGCTAGTTCCCAATGAGCTTCATCCTAAATCTGATTTATTTTTCAGGATTCAAACTCACCAAGATAAATACGTATTAGAGATTTAGTTAGAAATGTAATCAAAATGAAACAATTGCAGATATTGGGAGAAATAAAGTGTTTCATGTCAAAACCTCAACATTTCCTACTTTTTTGACCCTTCTATTATCCTCAAATATTAATAACACATTTGAACCTTGGGGTCAATCTGACCCCTGGGATATTTGCCTCCAAAAAATGATTTTCAGACAATTGTTGACCATGTTTTTGTGTCAGACACTTTGTTTATTTGTTGAATACATACATAACCTCTTGATAATGAAACACAGCTAAAACAACTTGCTGAACACCAGTACATGGAATATGTGTTCAGCACATTGAAGAAAATATCCTCATGATAATGTTATGCTTAATGTAATAGTACACATTAAATTAGGAAAAGTCATGAAACATGAAGCAAAAAAAAAGTCAATGATTAATTTTTCAATGATAAACAATAAATCGAGCCCAAGGACAACAGGAGGGTTAAGTTACAAGTGAAACCGTGACAATGTGGTGATTAAGAAGTACTTTTCTAACTGTAGCCTTTCAGACTATACAGTACCTATGAAATATCTCATACAGTAGTTTCACAAAGGTTGGTGACCCCTGCTTTAAACTATCACGTTTCTTCTTCTTCAGCACCAGCGTTGACTTCACACTCGTTCAAACTGGGACCTTGAACGCGTTAATTGCGATTAATGAATTTCCTAAAAGTAATAGCAGTAAATTTAGTAATTGTATTATGAAGGTGACTAGATTTGTTTCAAGCCACATTGAAGTAGTAACATTACTTATACACTACTTATAAACAGTGGTATACACTAGTACCTAGGTTTCCAAAGTGGGGTACGGGTACAAAATAACACACTAGAAAAATAATGCAGTTACTGTAATCGCACTTCAAACCACACGGAATCTTTTCTCTCTATTTTCACGAGTTCCTTGTAAAACCATAACACTGATGCACAGACCACAACACATGAAACCTGAGGAGCTTTGCTTTGTCGCCATTCATTTTAGGTTCAACCAAAGTCCAGTTGTGTGCAAGAAAGTACGTGATAAATGAACAAAGTCAGTGATAAATGATTGTAGTGGACAGTCGACCACTCTCAGGATGTGGGGCGGGGCTAGAAGCGCTGCTACAGATAGCATCGTCTGACCCAACTTATCAACTGTTATGTAGAAAAACTATTTCAAACTAAATTCATCAGATTCATCAGTTGTTCTGTTTATTTCATGATATCCACAGATATTCTAAATATTTTACACTGTTCAGTTTATACTGTTCTGGAATGTTCTGGACTAAGTGATGTTTTTTATTTTAATACCCAAAACTAATATGTTTTAAAAAGTTTGCAAAAAATCCAGAAAAGGCAAGGCATTTGTACTTGTATAGCACATTTCATACACAAGGTAGTTCACCATCAGCAGCAGCAGCAGATCTAAGTGATGGTGTCACGCTAACAGCTCAGAGCAGCAGTTTGATCCTGGTTGTCTGTGTTTACTGTAAATGCAACCAGAGCTCTTCTTCTCTTCTTCATGCCGTCTATAAAACAGCAGAGTTGGAACTGTCGCCCCCTGCGGACACAGATTTTTTCGGGGCACGGATTTTGTTTATCAAATTTCGACATTTACATCAACTTTTTTAACTTTTACTGATTTTTAGAGAAACCCAAAGCATCACAATTTGTCATTTTGACTGAAAAAGCTGCTAAATGATCAGTGAATGTTTCACCTCCTGTAGAACTCAAGGACTAAAAGGGTGATTGGCCTCATCATTGACGTCATTTCAACATGGCGGTTCACGGGGTAAACTAGTCCCATTTTTAAAAATGAATAAAACAAATATGGTGCAAAATAATGTGCTTTGTTAGGCATAGATCTTCTAATGAGGACATTTAGAAGGTTTTAGGGCACATTTGTAAAAACAGTGGAGGATTCTTTTAACAGAGCTCGTTTGAATAGAAAACCTCAGTAATAATAATCAGTTATTCAAATCATTTCATTCTTCATTGAACTTTTGTTCTCCGTGATTAGAGCTATAGACTAAAGACTGAATAGATACAAATATGGACTCATTTTGTCTGATTAATGGTTGATATCAGGGAAATATTGGCTTATTACAACTAAACCCTGATGTGTAAGTTAGTGGTGGGTCTCCATTAAAAAAATGTATCAAATTAATTAGAGACTTTGTAATTAATTAATCTAAATTTTTGAAGCAACGTTTTTTCAATTTAAATGGATTTTGGTTTATGACTGAATCAATGAAAACAATACATATATCCTGATTAGTCTCTATTACCTTCACCTGATCAAACATTCTCATCACGGAGCAGCTGTACTATGAAGCAGGATATCAACACATTAACTTAACCTGGCTACACGCGCTCTAGTGACAGGGGTGGAGAACATCATGGAGAAACCGTGCAGACTTACATCGCAATTGAGTAATAATTCTTTAAACACATGAATAATTAAAATCCATAATTCAGACCAAAAACAACACTGTTGCTGCAGAAAAAGCAAAAAGTTTGACTGTTAATAGTTAAATTAGTGGATTATACAATATTCATGTGAGAAAACGACGATGATCAGTTTAACATTAATATTATTGTACTTTTGTCTGTGGCTCTGATGCTGCGTTCATACAGCTCAACCTACATCATCAGGTGGACAATATTTGTATTTTATTATCTTACAGGCTCTTTGTGTCATTATAGAATACATGAATGTATTGGTCTCAAAGCACCTGACACATGCAGGATTTATCAGCTGACTAATGTAGATCAGTTTAACAGATGTTTTTATAGGATGTCATTGGTTAATGAAAGGATAAATATTCTCTCTCTGTCAGCATCACATCAGATCCACACAGCGACAAGTTCTCACAATGATCCTCCTTTTTTTGGGCAGGTCATTTTCCAAGAGAACTGATTGGTCAGGAGGCGGGACTTTAGTACTCGTTCAGATCCAAGCCAGAACAAAACCTACTCCCGACCAGGTTAAATGTTCAGCCTAAGTTACCATGGTGATTTAGCCCCGTAAGAAGTTAAACAGCGTCGTAGTACAGCACAGACGTTAGCGCAATAAGAGGAAATCCAGCTTCGTAGTACAGGCCCAAAATGACTCTAAAGACACACAACAACAGTGGCTCCGCCCCCTGTGATAACAGCTGTCTATTTCTGGTCTGACCCGTTCAATGAAGACATCCTGATTAAATATTAGTAAATGTTGGTTATTAATAGCAATTGTCGGTAAGTGAAAAAGGAGCGTGTTTTCCTTTGTTTGGAGGCGTTTAAAGGACGTGTGAGGTGTTGACACCTGAGCTGTCGCTGAGGTGAAGAAAAGCTGCGTTCAGTGTCAGACTCTTGACAAAGCCCAGAGTTCCTCTCTGTGGACTGTTGGTGCCACTTCAGACACGCTGTTTATTTTTCTCATTTCACACAAGAATTTTAATTTATTTCATTGTCCAATCATTTTTCTCAGTGATGCTGACTGTTGTTTAAGGATACCTTGGTTCCCCCGACCAATTACTGTGTCAAAGAGAGTGAGCTTAAACATGTGCCCTCCCCCCCCCCGACGAACATTTAGCTCCATCTGATCTCACGTTGTGGACGCAGCTTTGTGACCCTTAGCCTCATTACTCTCAGAAATCTAACAAAGTTAAGAACTGCTCTTAGATTTCATTACTTCAAAAAAAGGACCCACAAGTTTAGATGTTGGTGTTGAGCCAAGTTATCAGCAACACCAACACCGTGTGTGTGGTTTTCATGTGGAGAATTAGAGCCCAGCGTGTTCAACTCATGCACACACTGTTGAGACGCAGGATTTCCATCCTCAGCTGAGACGCAGCTCACTAATACCCTTTCATATGGTGACAGAATCCCGGGGATTCCTACGGAGTCTTTCTTTGTTTAGGTTTGTGCCTGTGCCACAGGAGCCAGTGAGCCCGGCACACATGGACAGTGTCAGCCCTAATGAGCTTTGACAGCAGCATTTAGTGGTTGTAATTCAAATCTAATTCAGAACATCTTTACCCTGAAGTCTGTCAAGATGCTGGAACACTCATGCTCCCAATCAGCTCCGAGTTTGTGTGGCGGCAACAACAGGAAACTGTAGCGAGGTGGACGGGCTCCACACGTGGGCAACAGGCGGTCCGTGGCCCACACAGGGCTCCAAAACAAATGTGTAGAAGAAGTTCATTAAACATATGGGTGGAAAACAGAAAATTAAATGCAAACCACAGAGAAATCTGAAAACGACCGAAACGACAACAAAAATATACAAATGAATAACAGAAAACACACAATTAGCTTAAAAACAGACAAAATGCTAACATGAATACACAAAACAATACACAACAAAAATAAAGCACAGGTAACAAACAGAAGTTACATTTTATTGGGCAAAGAATTTACAATTTGTCTGTTACGGTTTAATTTTTGTATTTGTCTTTGTCTAAGACCTGAGCCTGTAACACAAAGCTGGATAAACTTATCCTGGATATTTTTGATAACTTGAGCTAACTGTAATGAGGTGGATGGGCTCAACACAGCACATCACACATGTGGCTCCAAAACAGATGTGTAAAAGAAATTCATTAAGCAGGAAAACTGAAAATGAAATACAAACCACAGAAAACGACTGAAACACAACAAAACTACACAAATGAATGACAAAAAACACACTATTAGCTTAAAAACACACAAAACGATAGCACAAATACACAAAACAACAACAAAAGTTCCGATTACAGTAGACTATTACCCACAGGTAACAGACGTGAAAGAGTTTCACTTTTTACTTTGTTACAGTTTGATTTTTTATTTCTCTTTTATTTATTGATTTTTTTCACCTTGTCTACACATGCTGTCAAATGTCAACACTATATATTAAGTGCAATCTTTTCATGACAGCAATGCATGTTTTATTAAATAAATGCATTTATTTTATTGCATAATTGTGACCATCACCAGCCCTCCCTAATGAAGGGTAAGAAACACTTTATTAAAGGGAGAATATAAAAATAGAGGGCAGTGTTACACCTTGGTGAGGGGGAAGGGAACAGGGAAGAGGGAATCAGGGTAGGACAATATTTATTTCTCTTTTAAGACCTGAGTGTCAAGATTGGGTGTTGGTGTGAACCCAAATGCAGGGGAAGAAGGAGGCAGGATGCAGGAATAGCGTTCTCGGAACCAGTCCATGTTTAATTCAAAAAATCCAAAATCCAAAATCAAAACTCAAATCCAAATTAGGGGAGTTGGAACAGGGAGCAAGACCAGACACGAGGAAGCAGATAACGACCCTGACATCACACAGACACACAAACAATGATCCAGCAGTCATACTGTGTCCAAACACTCAGCTAAATAGTGGAGGAGGCCTGATTGGGAATGGGCCACACCTGGGTGAAAACACGAGGGAGCTAATCAATCACTAACCAAGCACACAGACATCACTGAGGGGTGGAGCCACAAACAGGAATCCCTGAAACACAGACAAGACTTAACACAAACCAAATAAACAAAGACAGAACAAAAAGAGGACCCAAGGGTTAAAATAAACAGAACCTAACACTGAGCTCGTATTAGAAAGCTGAATAAACTTATCCTGATAACTCTCCGTTAGCTTGTCCTAATCAAACATTCCCAATCTTAGATCAGATGTACTATGAAGCTGGATACCAACATGTTAACCCAGGGGTTTACAACCTGGATTAGTGCGCTTACTCAAAAGGGGCAGAGTGAGCAGAATCTGAATAATCACAAACAGATAAATCTTGCAGAGCAGCCTGCGTTAGCACGGAGAAAGAGATCATTATTTTTTACCAAAGAAGAAGACTTAAAGTCATAATCCATGTCTAACACTTCTGGAATGAATGAATGAATGAATGAATGAATGAATGAATGAATGAATGAATACAGGCAGACTGAGTTTATGTGGAAACTGGAGAGATTTTAGAACAATTCCTCACATGATAAACTGAGCTCAGTGGTTCCCGACCTTTTTTGGATTGTGACCCCATTTTGATATCAAGAATTGTTGGTCAGCCTAAAGACATGTTTTCCAGAATCACTTCTTGATCATGTTTGTTATACTGTATGTGGGTCAATGTCGTGACACCTAAACATTCTGTCCAACTGTCTTTATTATTGTTAAAAAATGCATAAAAAAGGAACCAAATATGTAGTAACTTAGTATATACAGTAGGTGCTCACTCAGATTTCTTAAAAAAAAAAAACAATGTTACATAGTTAATTACTTCTGATTTTATTCTGTTATTGAAAGTGTCAAAATATCATGTGGTACGACTGTCTGGGCATGACTGCTGTTTTGAAAAAAATCTTTGAAATTACTCTAAATCTATTAAAATGCATTTCTTGCCCTATTTTAGTTATATTATAGTCCTGAAGTATTTTTATATTAATTTCTATAATAATATTCATGCAAACCTTGCATGATGCATATTTTATACAATATTATGCAGTAAAATCCTTACACATCATTGACTAAATACAAAGTAGCCAGGATTAGTGACAAGTTGTGCCAGCTCAGATATTTTATTATTATTATTATTATATAAAGGTTAATAATAATAATAATAATAATAATAATAATAATAATAATAATAATAATAATAATAATAATAATAATAATAATAACTAGATGTATATTTTACAAAGTGAAAGTATAGAATACAGTTGTTTAAGACTGTGTTGCTTTAATTTGAAAAATATTAATAATTTAAAAACATTCAAAAATGTGTTTCTAGCCAGTTTATAGACATTTCAAGCGACCCCATTTAAACTCCAGGTGACCCCATATGGGGTCCCGACCCCAAGGTTGCTGCTCTAGCTTTGATACTCACTGTTCATTTATCCAGACCAGCTTAGCTGTTCAGCATCTGTTACCATGGTGACTTACCAATAACAAGTTAACCAGCCTACACAGGATTAACCCTGAGGAAATCCAGCTTCATAGTACTGAGGTGTGTTCCATAAAGGAGGGTTAACAAACTCTGAGTCTATCCATAAACTCTGGGTCAACATACCCAGTGATGGGAAACTCTGGGTATTGGATTCCATTACAGCTGGTATGAAGTGGGTTAATCAACTCTGAGTATGTAAACCTTGGGTTACTTATGTGCACGCGCGCGATAAAAAGCCATCATCAGTGGATTGAAGATTACCCAAACTACCATGGTAACCACCCAGAAGAGAGTGATTTATTCACCCTGATGGGTGAAAAAGGCCGGCGTTTGAGGAATATGAGCCTGTTCTAAAGTGACTATAGTGGCTTAAAATCACCCGTGATTAGTCGCTACTCCAGCGGACTACGAAGTAGCAGAGCCTCGTACCAGCGGTGTCCGCCAGCGGAGGAGACGTAAGCGGTGTGATCAGAAGCAGGAGCGGGGCTAGCAACCAAGCTAAAAGCTAATCCTCACAGAATGCCGCTTCCTTCCATCCTGCGTTCTAATGTCCGCTCCCTGGAGAACAAACTGGACTTCTTGAAGCTGGATTTAAATGCAAGACGGGAGATGAGGGCGACTGTGTTTACATTTACATCAATAACAACTGGTGCAACAACGGTGAGCTAGTCTCATGTCACTGCTCTCCTAATGTAGAACTACTGACTATAAAATACAGACATTGTTCTTCCCTGATCTGTTATAACGTTTGGCAGTCTATAAAACTCCACGTTTTTCATGGTCTGATCGATTAGTACAGCCAAAAACACGATAATAGTTTGTGTGCTGCTTGTAAACTGGCTGCTTATCTCCAAAATGGCACCGTGAAAACTCTCTATTATCAACAGATCAGCAGCTTCAGCAATACATACAACTGTCCCAAAGATACAATGTGGAAAATAGATTAAAGGGTACCTGTAGTGAAAATGTATATAACAAAAGATGTGTTTAATGTATTATCAATAAACTAAATATGTGCACCTTTTTATTAAAAAAAAAAAAAAAAAAAAAAAAAAAAAACACATTAAAAGGACTTTTTAGAAAAATTCTAAACCTTGGGGCATGAACTATGGAGAGCCGCCATTTTGGACAGGATATGATGCAATTTTGTTGATTCCTGTTAGCTGTTGCTAGCCAAAAGTGTTTCGTTGGTCTACAATTTCTGATCAATGAGTGTAAAGCTAGTGGTTGCTAGAACAACAAGAGAAAAACTCTGCAGAAACGTTTCTTTTGAGTCTCTAAGTCAAATAACGAAGCCAAAGTTACGTCGAGAATCAGACGCGGTCCCGACAGAATTCCTTCACAGAAAGTCCTTCAATGCAGCTTGTAAACGTACGTTCAGAGCACTACTACATTTCTGCTTACAGGGGATGTTTTGCCTTCCAGGCTGTTTCTCTGTTTTCTAAGTGTTCCGTTTTCTGTAGTTTGGCTCCCCTGCTATTTAGTGTTGGGTTTTTGCATCACTTCCTTTAAGAACAGGAAGGATGAAGTTTTAGTGTGCACATGGTCAAGTAGAAGGCTAGATTTGTGGGAGGAGGTCAAGTCTCAATCTGGTGCCATCCAGTTCTTTCTCCAGAAGAGCCATTGCCTTTTCACTCCTGAATCTTAACCTCATGCACATCGAGTTTGCAATAAACAAAGGAGCTAATACGCTACATCCTGACTCCCGTGTCATTTTGTATGGAGTTTGGCTGGCTGTCTAGTTGAAGTTACAACACCTCAGCATGGACAGTACAGTAAAAAGGCAAAGACTATCTGGAGTTTCGACAGTTGCTGCAACAGATAAACCTCTCATATCTAAACATGGAACAAAACCAAAGTGACAATGCTTCAGTATCCAGCACGAAGAGTAGCCGCACCACAGCTTTATCCGCCAGTGCTGCAACAAGAGCACGTGCCAAGGCCGAAGCAGCAAAGGCATGTGTCTCATTCACCGAGAAGGAGGCACAACTGAAAATGGAAAAGGCTCAAATGGAAGCAGAACTGCAATTTGGAAAAGCTAAGTTGGAGGCAGAACTTGGAACACTTGCTCTACAGCGAGAGGCAGCTGCAACTATAGCACAAGCTGAGGCCTTAGAGGCAGCTGAAATGGAGAAAGTGATGGTATTGGATAATGCCATAAGACCACTGTTATAAAGGGGTCGTGCAGAGCGCACAAGTTAATTTCTGGAAGCACAGATTAAACTCTGCTCATCACAGAGCTGCTCACCTATCACTCCAACCTCCGCAGTTCATCATATTATGGCACGTTTACACCAAACGCGTCGAAAGCGTCAAAAGTGTCAAAAGCATCAGGTGTACATTCACAATATATGGTGGACGCGCTTCTAGGGAGCGTCGGAGGTCCCACTGCGTGTCCCGCGCCTCCTGTGCGGCGTCTTTTGACGGACGCGTTGTTTTGAGAATTCCGGCGTCTCCAACACGGCCGACGCTGGAGTTGAGATTATTGAACTTTTGGGGCATATCGCGGCACATTGACCAATCAGGAGCCTTCCCCAACCGTGATGAATTCAGAATGAAAAAAAAAAACGGAGACAGATGGACAGGCGCTCTTCTGCTGGAATTGAGCGCCTGTAGTTTGGGGTCCTGGTAGGAGATGCGAGCACCGATGCTGGTCAGCAGGTCATCAAACTGGGCACGGAAGAGACGGAAGTAGCGCTGAAAGCGACTCTCGTCCGAACGTAGCTCTGGTGAATCCAGAAATTGCGCAGAGGCGCAAATAAATCCAAGCCACTCTCTCGATAATGTAGAGCCGATGAACGGGAGTCGGGGGCGATGTGTTCACAAGGAACTCCAAACTGTATTCTCTATTCAACCACACTTCTCTATAGCCCTCTAACATCACAGTGCGCACAAACACCAAACACATCTGACCGGAAACACCACCTTCTCAACACAAATGTTCCCCACCACTTCACAGTCACTGGGTGAATTATGAACGTAACTGGTCATCACAATATCATCCATCGTATGAATACCACCGGCAACAGAGAAGCCCCTCCCCTCAAAGCGGTCAACGCGCTCTCTTCCCAACTTGTTTGAACATGTGTCCAGAGCATCTTAGACGCTGGTGACAAGCGCACTGATTCAATGAGCAGAGGCCTCCAACTACGGGCGTGAGGCACGATTTTCACACCCCAAAACGCTTTTGGTGTCAACGCAGCATTAAAGCTACAGAGCATGACAGTCTTCATTTAATAGTGCAGTCAGAGACCTGGGTCTCACAACTAGTGAGGAATTAAATCTGCTTAGAAAGTGGCTTGACAGAGAATCCACTGAGCATGTCAAAAGGATTTGCTCTGTGCACATCAGTGACCCTGAGGCAAGTCTAAGGAAAGCTTGGGGAGGGCTACAGGACTGTTATGCTTCATCAAAAACTATAGAGTGCCCTGTTTAAAAGGTTGGACAACTTCCCTCAAATTTCCACTAAAGACTACACCAAATTAAGGGAGCTTGGAGACCTCCTTACAGAGCTTCAGTTTGCTAAAGAGGAAGGCTAAGTACCGGGACTGATGTACCTGGATACAGCTCGTGGCATTAGCCCCATTATTGACAAACTCCCTTATGCCCTCCCAGAGAGGTGGATCTCCCAAGGCTCACGGTTCAAAGGAGAAAATGACGGCTGTTTCCCTCCATTTGCATTCTTCGCCAAGTTCATTTGCTATGAGGCACGAACAAGAAACAACCCCAGTTTCAATCTTCCAAGCAGTGGCAGTGATGCTCTCGGGAAACCAGAAAGACCCTCTTTCAAGAGTTCGGGCAGAAGGAACCCATATCTGTACACAAGACAGATGTCTCACCAGTCGGAGAGACTGACAACTGCCAGGAAGAAACTGTCCCATTCACAACAAGCCACACCTACTAAGAAAATGCTCAGGTTTTAGGGCAAAAACTCTTGAAGAAAGAAGTGCCTTCTTGAAAGAAAATGGGATATGTTTCAAGTGCTGTCCGTCAATAACTCACCTGGCTAGGGATTGCAGAGCCATGGTGAAGTGTAGTGAGTGCGATAGCAGTTGCACAACACTGTCATGCACCCAGACCCAGCACCTCAATGGCTCATCAGACAACGGCAGGGAGGAAGGGAGCAAGCCTCTAACACAGTCAATTCCCGATGCACAGAGGTTTGCATGGTCGGCCAAGCAGCAAAGCCCTGTTCAAAGATCTGTCTGGTCAGAGTATATCCTGAAGGTCAACGTGACAAAGCCATCAACATGTATATCGTTCTGGATGACCAAAGCAATCTGTCAATGGCCAGGTCAGACTTTTTTGAGCTGTTTGACATTGAGAGCAACCTAACATCATAGTCCTTAGGAACTCCTTATTGAAGGGTAGAATGCTTAAATATTGATTCGCTGGACAAAAAGGTCAGTCTTGCTTTCCCAACACTAATTGAGTGTAATTAAATACTCAACAATCGCTCTGAAATACCAATGTACCATGTAACTTTCCAACATCCACATTTGAGTAGTGTGGCAGTCAACATTCCAGAGCTTGACCCAGATGCTGAGATTCTTTTGCTGCTCGGAACAGACATCATCAGGGTGCATAAAGTCAGGCAGCATGTCAACGGGCCACACAATGCAACTTTTGCACAAATATTGGATCTGGGCTGGGTGTTAGTGGGCAAAGTGTGTTTGGGGAATGCACATAAGCCAGATGTGACACATTCAAGACTAACGTTTATGGGAATGGCCGTACTATTCTTACTCCATGCGAAAATTTCCTGCGGCTTAAAGAGAAAGTATGTGATGGTGGGGAGCTCTATGACAATCTGTTCAAGCCAATGAGAGTCACAGAGGACAAAGAGTGTTCAACAAGACCAAATCAGACAACAAACTTGCCCCGTCCATTAAAGACACAATCTTCCTGAACACTATGGAAAAGGTAGTCTATAGAGACGAGACACACAGTTGGGTTGCCCCTCTCCCGTTTAAAGCGCCTAGGCAGTGCTTACCCAACAATCGCCAGCAAGTGCTCAATCGCCTCGCTACACTGCACACTGGACAGGAAACCTGAAATGAGAGAGCAGTTCATCGCTTTCATGGCACAGATTTTCAAAAATGACCATGCTGAGCTTACCCCACCACTGAGATAGGATGAAGAATGCTGCTACCTACTGAATTTTGGAGTCTATTATCCTCAAAAGCCTGGCTAAATCAGAGTTTTGTTTGATTCTAGTGCCCAGCACTCTGGCATCTCTCTCATTCATGTGCTTCTCACTGGCCCAGACCTCAACAATTCTCTTCTGGGAGTTTTAATCTGCTTCAGAAAGGAACAGGTTGCTATTCTCGCTAACATACAACAAATGTTCCATTGTTTTCTTGTTTGTGAAGACCATGGGAGCTATTTGAGGTTTGTGTGGCACAGGGACAATGACACGTCTAATGATGTCATCGACTACAGGATGAAGATCCATGTTTTCGGCAACAGCCCTTTGCCAGCTGTTGCCATATACGGGCTAATAAGGGCTTTTTGGGAAGGTGCACAAGAACATGGAGCGCACACTGCAGTTTGTGGAGTGCCATTTCTATGTGGATGACGGTCTTCTGTTCCTACCTACTGAAGCTGAGGCCATCGACCTCCTGCAGAGGACTCAGGCATCCCTCAGTGAGTCAAACTTGAGGCTCCACAAGGTTGTTTCAAACCGTCAATCTGTCATGGCTGCATTCCCAGCTGAAGACTGCACAGCAGGTGTAAAAGACATAAACCTTGGAGGAGAAACCACTACTATGCAGCACAGTTTGGGATTCTGTTGTGAGATAGCAACTGACACTTTCACCTTTGCAGTGTCAACCAGCGAAAAGCAATTCACTCGTCGTGGAATCGTGTCTGCAGTGAACAGTCTTTTCGACCCCCTTGGTCTCGTAGCTCCTGTCACTATACAGGGAAGAGCTCTCCTGACGGAACTCGCTGCAAACATGAGTGACTGGGATACTCCCCTCCCAGAATAGAATATCCATGAGTGGGAATTGTGGGGAGACTCATTGCAAAGTCTGACACAGCTTCATGTCCCACAAACATACACATCAACCTCTCCTTGTAAGGCAATACAGACAGAGTGTTTTCAGACACTTCTACGAAGGCTGTCGTGCTGTGGCATATCTGAGGGTAGTTTACGAAGATGGACGAATTGAAGTTGGATTTGTTATGGGAAAGGCAAAGCTTGGTCCCCTTTCTGAGACTACCATTCCCACGCTTGAGTTGTGTGCCGCAGTTCTGGCCTATTGAGATGTTCTATTGTGACAGGATAGTAGAGGGGTTACTCTTGGCGAGTATCATGGCACTAACCGCATCCCCACCAGATTGTTCTCCCTTTTTTCCTTGTGGCTAAATGATGAACTCTGTCAGTTAATCTGTCTGTGAGTTAGGGCCCATCAGGTGCTGTTACTCCGCGGAACCATGAACAGATAACCTTTCACGCAGCTTTCATCACAGTTGCTAGCCATATGTGTGCACTTCCAAATACTCAGCAGTGTCTCGTTTTTGTTGGTAACAACAGCTCTGTCAGTTTGGCGTGAGTAGGTGAGTAGTTTTAATATTTTTGTGGAGTAATTGTTGGGTCATCCTTTTGTGTATTGTTCTGTAAGTTTTGTGTGTTTTTTTGTAATCTTTTGGTTTGTTTTCCTGTTGTTTTGTGTTTTTTTGTCATTTCGTGCATGTTTCCCACATGTGGCCCCTGTTTGAGAATGAGATCCATCCAAATCCATCTCTAAATGAGATGGATTTGTTTCTGTTCTTTGTTTTGTGTATTTTTACGAGTCATTTATTTATTTATTTGGAGTAATTTTTGTGTGTTTGTGTGTGGTGGTCATCATTGTGTGTATAGTTCTGTTAGTTTTGTGTGTTTTTGTAGTCATTTTGTGTGTTTAGTTGTTATTTTGCGATTACTTTAAAAATTAGACCAAGGGCCACATGTGGCCCCTGTGTTAAATGAGATAGATTTGTTTCTGTTATTTGTTCTGTTTGTAGATACAGCTTATTTTTTTTTCTTGGACTGTGGCGTGCTAACGTGCTGAGTTAACATGACACCAACTCTTTTTCAATGGAATGTTTAAAAACATGTCATGTCTCAAATTCATCAGTATTTTATCTGCTTTATTTCACTAATAATAGAACAATATTTTAATGAGAATAAAGTGACAGAAGAGCAGGATTTCTCCTGATGGAGGAGCGAGTGTTTATTCAGTGAAGTATTGACCTGTGAAGTCATTCTTAAAGTATGTTGTGATCTTTGATCACACATCAAATGCTAAAAACCGTTGCTCTGATAAATCTTCTTGCTGTATGAATAACTGAGTGTCTGATGAGCCGAGGCAGCTTTCTTTCTTTTTTAATTACAGCCTTCCTTAGAGCAGCATCATGTCCTACTGCTACAGTGGAAAGTGTGAGCTAACGCCTGCTGTCGGACAGCATGTATTTACAATGGCATTTGTGCATTTCAGCCATAATCGAACACTTCTGCAAAGTGACACATGATTGATGATGGGGAGAGCAGTTGCTTTTCTAACCCCTGTAAGTGCTCTAAAAACAAATTAAAGCTTTCATCATTGTTACATGTCTATTAGAAGGTGTGCTAATAGCCGCTCTTATTTGTGTGTCTAAATAATTTACAAAAATTCAACTATTAATCATTCCCCAGAGCATGTGACAAAAGATCACAGTGAGGGCTGCTCGTAATACACTTAGAGGTGTTTATGGCTTACTTTCCCAAATAGCTCTAATTGCTTAATAGCTCATGTGTGTCCGCCTGCTGTATTAAAAGAGTTCCACTGAGAAGATTCAAAGTAGAACCAAATGTGAGCTGAGGATTCGAGCTGAAAAGTGGATTTAGTGTGTGAGAGGGAAGCAGATGAATGTTTATGTAGGGACACAAACTAACCATGAATGTTTAGGGCAGTGTTTTTCAAACTTGGGGTCGGGACCTCATGTGGGGTCACCTGAAATTCCTGAAAAATGAAAATACATTTTTGAAATGTTTTTACTTATGATTCTTTTTTTTTTTTTTTTCCTTTGTTTAATAAAAAAAAAAAAACAACTCACAATTTTAAACAACTATATTCTTTACTTTTACATTGTCAAATATAAATCTAGTTCACAATTAATGCAGTAAAAAAAACAAAAAAAAAATGTAATACAGTAAAACAAACAAAAAATGTCTTTGGGTCGCCAGAAATTCTTGATATTAAAAACTAGTTCACATTAAATGCTATAAAATAAATAAATAAATAAATAAATAAATCTACAGCAAATATCTTTGTGGTTGCCAGAAAAATAGAAAAAAATAGAAATACTTTTAAATCTCATACAGTTAAATATAACTAAAACCCTGCAACCCTGAAAACAGGAAGAAACATGTCAGAAAATGGATGGATTGAATATAAATGAAATAGGGCATAAAATAGAGTCATTTTAATGGCCAGAGAGTTGCACAACATCATATTTAGACACTTTGAATAACAGAATAAATTAATCTTATTAAAATTTAATAAGAAAAATAAAAAAAATCTAAGTGACATGTACAGTATTTATAAGTTACTACATATTTGGTATTTTTTAATGCATTTAAACTATGATTTTAACATTTTTTAACTAAAATAAATGCAGTGAAATGCCAGAAATTCTTCATTTCAAAATGGGGTCACGATCCAAAAAAGGTTGGGAACCACTGATTTAGGGACACAAGCTAGCGATGGAAGTTTAAGGCAGGGTTTTTCAACCTTGGGGTCGGGACCCCATGTGAAAATTCTGAAACAATGAAAATACATTTTTCAAATGTTTGAAATATTCTTTTTTAATTTTTTTTTTAAAACAACACACTTTTACTTTCACTTTGTCAAATAAAAATGTAGTTGACAATAAATGCAAAAAAAAAAAAAAAAAAAAAACTGATACAATATAATAAACAAAAATTAATTCGAGAAAAAAAAAATGTCTTTGGGGTCGCCAGAAATTCTTGATATCAAAAGTGGGTCACGATCCAAAAAAAGGTCGGGAACCACTGGTTTAGGGACACAAGCGAATGGCTGGTCTCTGTGTGGCGATGACACACACACACACACACACACACACACACACACACACACACACACACACACACACACACACACACACACACACACACACACACACACACACACACACACACACACACACACACACACACACACACACACACACACACACACACACTAGAGCTGAGTGGAGGTGTCGATGCTCTTTGTTAT
Source organism: Gouania willdenowi (assembly GCF_900634775.1). Lineage (NCBI taxonomy): Eukaryota > Metazoa > Chordata > Actinopteri > Blenniiformes > Gobiesocidae > Gouania > Gouania willdenowi. Next base: position 4,137,277 of record NC_041065.1, read on the forward strand.
AAAGCAGGTCCAGGCTCAGCACAAAGGGATCCTGTGTTTTTATGTGAGTAATGCATTAACCTGTTAAGAAAAGTTCATGTTAAGCGTATGGACTCGGACAGCACAAGATTTATGGCAATGGCTGCAGAAATTATGCTTTTCTTTCCCCAAAGGAACTTTAATTATGTAATTATTTGCAGCTGCTTTTCATTTGCGGTCGCTGTTAATTTGGGCCTCAGGTCTGCAGTTCAAGTGCTGCCTTTCCCTCTCTCTCTCTCTCTCGCCCAGATAAGCCCAGTTGTCCCCAGGCGGAGGTGGCTTGAGATGATTGGCCAAATTCTCAGCAAAACTCATTTGTTATTCAAGCTTTGCCTCAGTGCGTCCTGCTGGGCCACAGAAAGAGCCTTATTTCCTCCACATCCTCCGCTGCTTATCCCTCCAACTCATCAGGAACAAAACGCAGCAATATCTCTGTTTGCGTTCCACATTAAGGCCCAATGCAGAGGAAATATGGAGGCAGTGTTTGCCAGGAGGCCTCATCAGCTGATCTAAATCACATTTAGGATTCCTTCCACTAACAGCAGGGGGCAGTTGCTATAATTACTGCATTGATATTCCAGTCAAACTCATCTAATACACAACAATAAAGACAAAAGGCTTCTCATTCATCCATTCTGCTCAGTAGCTGGGTTTCCATTATCCTTGGAAATGTGTAAAATCTAAATAGCACAATAAAAACTGGCATTGGAAACATTTGAATTTAGTAAAAAACACTCAAATATCAGAAAAAGATTTTCACGCTTTCATGAGGAGGAATTTCAGACATTTCGATATTGAAATGTGTCGTTAAAGCTCAATGGAAACACTTTTTCAACAAATACTCGTCACAGAACGTGACGTACATGATCACATGACCACTTTTTTCAGTCAGTGGTTCCCAAACTTATCACCACAGTCGGCGCCAGACAGTATTAAATGGGGGGGGGGGGGGGGGGGCATTAAGAAAACCTCAGGGGGCACAAAAACGCTCTGCTCTGAGTCGCACCCCCCACCACCACCACCATCCACCCACCAAAATCTGCACATTTCTGAGCAGGTGGGTCCACAACCTGCATTAACCTAGCATTAGCACTAGTACCCCCATGACAATTTGTGTATCCCTGGGGGTACCCGTACCCCACTTTGTGAACCTATTGTGTAGACAGAAGAGGAGACCAAGACATTAAAGATAAACATTATACTTAAAAATAATTAGTGCCACATTAGACGTGAAACAACAAAGGAATACAGAGTGTTATAAGGAGGTTCTGAATTCTCACAGGATGAGATTTAACAGGAGTTGGGAGGCTCCTCCCCAAAACAACCTTTAATGGAAACACGTTCAAATTATAGCTTGTCGACATTTAGAAATATTACTTTTATTTTGCCTAAAGGAATCCCAGCTACAGACTGTTGTTTATATATATATATATACGTATATATATCTTTCCCTTGCTTAGAATGTTCTCTATGAACACACGTAACAGTGTTCAGGATTGGCTGAAAGCACATTCCCAACAGTCAAAGCAAATGTCCTCCAATCAAATCTGACATATTTTAAACATTTAGTTCATTTTTCTTTCATTTGAGACAGAAATTCATGTCAAATCAAGTTCTACGTCAGTGGTTTTTCATCCCGTCTACCAGCTTTGTATTTTGTCAAACCACGTGTACCCCCTCTTCATATCATTAGTACCTGGTCCCTCTCCATAATTTTACAAGTGTTTTCATTTGTGGAACAGTGGGCTTTCCTAAACCTCTATGTGTCTCAAGCACTGGTTGCCAAAGGCTTAATCTACAAATTAAAAAAAAGAAATAGTGGAATTTAAAGTGGAATTTAGTGAAACAACTTTTGTGACTACTTCAGTATTAAGAAAATACAGTTTCCTTTGTAAAAATGTAGATAATTATTGTCTTCTATTGTGATAAAATGGCATCTACAACATAAAATAATCATGTTTCAATAAAGATAATAAATAAATAAAGATATAGCATATAGCAGATATAGCATTTTATTGAGCAATAGTATTATTAGTTTGTGGTGAATTTGCCCCCCCCACCCCAAAAAAAAAAGAAGAAAGAAATAGAAAACCTAAAAGGGAACAATTATTAACAATTATTTTCAAATTAATTGTTAAATCTTTCAGAGTACCCCCTGCAATGTGCTCCTGTACACCTCGGGGTACACGTAACCCTGTTTGGGAACCACTGTTCTATATTATTGTTCAAAATGTGTACACATGAAAAATAAATATAAATGTAAATGTTAATTGTTAACTGTAATTGTAAATGTTAAATCTAAATCAAAATGTTAAATCTATATCTAAATGTTAAATTCAGTTGCCAATTGTAAAGCTAAATGTTTAGAAATCTCACCAAGTGGGCATGTCAGCGCCTGTCGATCCCGAGGCCCCCGATTTAACATTTAGATTAAGGTTTGACATTTAGATTTACATTTAATATTTTACTTGCATATAACATTTATAATTATATTTGACATTTATATTTAACATTTACATTTAGATTTAACATTTATTTTCCATGTTAAAACAATTTTAACAATGCTATACAACAGTGGTTGTCAAAGGTTTTAGGCTCACGTACCCCCTTTTCTCTTATTTCTGATTCCAAGTACCCCCTTAGTCTGACTACAAGATTTTGCTCAGAATTCTATGAAATACAAATATAGAACATATGGAATGAATGAGTGATAACACACTTTTTAAAGAATCTCATTTTATAGATAAGTTGTTTGAAAGAGTATTTAGTGCCTTTTATCATTTCTAGTCTTCTTCCACCTTGTGTGGGACTAAGACTGACCTCCATGTTCTAATCAAGATCATTGCTATGATTATTATTATGATTATCATTTTTAACCAAAGTAAATATTATAAAACCCCATATATTTAATGCTTTCATGTGCTAGTTTTCCACTATGTCTCTCTCTCTCTCTCAAGTACCCCCTGCAGCACCATCGCGTACCCCCATTTGAGAAACACCCATATAGAACAAGCTGTTTTACATGAATGTGTCTCAAATGAAAGGAAATTAAACTAAATGTTCAAAATATGTTGGTTATGAAACAGTGACCGAGTTTTTACATTGGGCGCCCCGTACGCCAGACCCACCGTGACCACATGAGTTCTGATCCACACACACACACACACACACACACACACACACACACACACACACACACACACACACACACACACACACACACACACACACACACACACACACACACACACACACACACACACACACACACACACACACGCGCACACAAATGTAGACGTTGCTTGAAAAGAACCACAACATCCATTTGGCTTTTACAGAGAAAAGTCAGTGTGTGTGTGTGTGTGTGTGTGTGTGTGTGTTAAACCATTGACAGCTCTGACAGAGGCTTGATATTTTACTCATGGAAATCACGGCCTCACCCAGCCATCAGCGTCCATCACAGGCTTTAGAAGGAATAAAAAAGCCAAAGGCGTGTAAAAGGGATGTTTTTCATGTTTGGAGTGGCTACCCGATTGGCCTGTCAGAAGGTAAAGTGGCGAGCACTGACACACATGTGATTACCTATGCATTAGAGCAGATGATGAGGGCCTCACTGAAAAGGCAGATGCTGGACAGTATCTGTGTGTTTATGTGAAGCTTATGTCTGCAGCTGTCACACCTGAGCTCACATTAACACGTCTTTGTCATTAGCAATCCCTTTAAATATGGTTAAATATCACAAAACATCCTCACTGGGATAGTTGTGATAGATTTTAAGGTAGTCCTGATCACTTCTGCTGTGTGAGTTAGTCTGAGGAAAAGTGTTTTTTTATTTGGGAACACCTCCCTTTCTACATAATGACTTTAAAATCTGTTTTTAATGCAAATTAAAATCTAATTAATTACAATATATCAGTACACAGGTAGACAAAATCTAACAACTGCATTTATAAATGAATAAATACAAATATAACACTTCATTTTCCTTTAAATGAAAACTTTGTATATATACTTCACAGTCAGGCAATGTTTTAGTTTTATAAAATTTAGATAATAATAAAAAAAAACATTATGAAAATATGTTTGCCTGATAATACTGATAATATGTATTTACATTATGTAAATAATGCACACACACACACACACACACACACACACACACACACACACACACACACACACACACACACACACACACACACACACACACACACATTTAGAATAATAGAGTTCGTGTGTTTTGTTGATTTTTTTCGCTTTTTATTTACTAATCTGTTTATTTGTCGTCGTATTGTGTGTTTTTGGAATATTTGTGGTTTTTTTCTTTGCCATTTCTTTCTTTGGTTTTTGTGTAATTTAAGTCTTCTTGTCTGTTCTTTGGTTAAAGATAAAGATAAATATAAATATAAATATAAAGATAAATATAAAGATAAAGATAAAGATAAAGATAAAGATAAAGATGAAGATGAAGATGAATATAAAGATAAAGATAAAGATAAAGATGAATATAAAGATAAAGGTAAAGGTAAAGATAAAGATAAAGGTAAAGGTAAAGGTAAAGGTAAAGATAAAGATAAAGATAAAGATAAAGATAAAGATGAAGATGAAGATGAATATAAAGATAAAGATAAAGATGAATATAAAGATAAAGGTAAAGGTAAAGATAAAGATAAAGGTAAAGGTAAAGGTAAAGGTAAAGGTAAAGGTAAAGATAAAGATAAAGATAAAGATAAAGATAAAGATGAAGATGAATATAAAGATAAAGATGAAGATGAATATAAAGATGAAGATAAAGATAAATATAAAGATAACCTTTATTCGTCCCTCAAAAGGAAATTTGCACAGTTTCAGCAGCAGACAAATAAAATAAAATAAAATAAAACAGCATAATAATATATATAAATATATTTTTTTTAAAGAAAAGGAAGATATATACACGCATATAGGCCTGTACACATTACAGAGAGAGAACAAAATATAATATGTACTAAAACAGCCAGTTAGTTAATTTCTGTTGTACTTATGTTGTCATTTTGTAAATGTTTCTGTTATTTTCTGTTTATTTTTTTTGTCATCTTATGAGACCTTTGGTTAATCTTGTTTATTTACGTTTCCATTTTATGTATTTTGTGTTCTTTGGTTGTTCTTTTGTGTATTTTTGTACATTTCTTTGTCATTTTTGTGTATTACTGTTTTTTAGTTAATTTAATCTTTTTCTGCTTTCATTTTAAATATGTTTCTTTCATTCTTGTTTGTGTTTTTTGTACATTTCTGTACGTTTTTGTTTGTCTCAGTCATTTTGTGTGTGATCAGACCAGGGTTGGGGTCAAACACATTTTTCAGTTACAATTATGTTTTCAATGACCCAGGTTCAATTACAATTCAATTACGATTCCACTGATCAGCATTTTTACCAATTACAATTCAATTACAAGTATTTTTTTTGTCCTCAGAAAGTCAATTACAATTACATTCTCAATAACTATATGACTATATACTATAATTTACAATTAATCACAGTTAACTCTCCTCTTGTGTTAGCTTTCTGTTAGCATCTCTAATGATAACAGATTCCTAATCATCTGTAAAATACACTAAAAACAAATATCTATCATTCATTTATTTCCTATCTATTGGTTACATTGTTAGGATTCATAATCAATGAAAACATAGGCTTTAATATTTTTGGTGTGGACATCTGAGCCTATTTTGTGTCACTATACCCCTAAGAGCTTTATATACAACATATTTTATTAACTGTTAATGTGTAGAACTGTACATAGAACTGTAACATGATTTCCCCAGTTTTGCATTAAATTATAAATGACAATTTCCATAGAATTTTCATGACAATTACAATTGCAAAGTCAATTGTCTGAACTAAATTAAAATGTAATTACGTTTGCAACAGATTTAAAAAAAATTAAAAAATACAACTACAGTTATAATTACAGCATTAATTGTGATTAATTATTAATTATGTGATTGCATTTATGATTGACCCCAACCCTGGATCTGCCTGAGGGCCGCATGTGGCCCCTGGGCCGGCGGTTGCCTACAGTGTATGTCTGCTATAAATAAAACCCTTCTCTCCATTAATTTTGTTAATTGCTCATTCTTGCGGCTTCATATTTCTCCAGGAAAAAGTCAAAGCTCTGTGTGAGCGTTGTGACGGAAAAAAGGATGAAAAGCAAAGTAGCTCCAGTTTCTCAGAGAAACACGATCGCTTTCCCTGGGATTTTTCTATCCACTTAAGCAACAAGCAGAGTTATCAGTAATACGTCACATATCACATTCAGACACAGCTGCACTGTGAAAACACTTGGACAGGCTCCTTTAAAGGGAGCATTAATCAGTGGAGTTTACTGGTTTCTGATGGACCTTTCCAAATACCTCATCATCCTTCAGTCCTCACCACGTACGTTTGGACTTCTGCACATGTTTTGTGAATTAGTGTGGATGTGACTTTTGGTTCACCAGCAAACAGTTTGGAAACGAGCGAACATTGAACAGTGAGTGTTAACGTGAGGTCAACACCTTCAGCAGCAAAAAGACATTATATTTATAATCAGCAAAGAGCAGAGGTGTGGAGCAGTGGTTCTCAAATGGGGGTACGCGATGGCACCACAGGGGGTACTTACTTGATTAGAGATAAAATTAGCCACTCCCTGCCTTCACCTGGGCCTGCTGTACCATTAAATGTAAATAGGCCTAACCTAAACTGTTTCACACATATAGGACTTCAGGAACTTAACTCTATTATTTCATCCTCCAAACCATCGACCTGCCTTTCAGATCCGATCCCAACTAAGCTGTTTAAAGAAGTTGTTCCCCTAGTCTGCCCATCTTTGTTGGAGACAATAAATATATCCCTATCAATAGGCTACGTGCCACAGTCCTTTAAAGTAGCTGTAATCAAACCCCTTCTCAAAAAACCTACTCTTGATTCCAGCACTTTAGCAAACTACAGGCCTATATCTAATCTTCCTTTTATTTCAAAGATTCTTGAGAAAGTTGTGGCAGCTCAGCTCTGTGAATTTCTTCAAAACAACAGCCTGTTCGAGGACTTCCAGTCAGGCTTTAGAGCTCAACACAGCACAGAGACTGCTTTAGTTAAAGTAACTAATGATCTACTCTGGGCTTCAGATGAAGGACGACTCTCAGTGCTGGTTTTATTAGATCTTAGTGCAGCTTTTGACACTATAGATCACTATATTCTACTAGAGAGATTAGAGAAATTACTTGGAATCACAGGGACTGCCCTAAACTGGTTTAAGTCCTACCTATCTGATAGGTACCAGTTTGTACACGTGAATAATAAGTCTTCTGTGTACACTAAAGTAAGCTACGGGGTTCCTCAGGGCTCTGTGCTAGGTCCAATCCTCTTCTGTATCTATATGATCCCCCTTGGTAATGTTATGAGAAAATACTCTGTTAACTTCCACTGCTATGCTGATGATACCCAACTGTATGTATCAATGAAGTCAGGTGAGACAAATCAGCTATCTAAACTTGAGGCCTGTCTAAAGGACATTAGGGCCTGGATGGACCAAAATTTTCTTCTTCTCAACTCAGACAAGACTGAGGTCATTGTACTGGGCCCGCGACACCTTAGAGAAACCTTTGCTAGCCTAACTGCCCTAGATGGCATTACTCTGGCACAAAGCACAACTGTTAGAAACCTTGGGGTTCTATTTGATCAGGACTTATCCTTCAACTCTCACATAAAACAAACTTCAAGAACTGCCTTCTTTCATCTCCGTAACATTGCTAAAATCAGATCTATCCTGTCTCAGGGCGACGCCGAAAAACTAGTCCATGCTTTTGTTACCTCTAGACTGGATTATTGTAATTCTCTTTTAGCAGGCTGCCCGAGCAAGTCGCTTAAGACACTTCAGCTGGTTCAAAATGCTGCAGCACGTGTACTGACTAAAACTAGGAGAAGAGATCACATTACTCCTGTATTAGCCTCTCTGCATTGGCTTCCCATAAAATATAGAATAGAATTCAAGATTCTTCTTCTCACTTATAAAGCCCTAAATGGACAGGCACCAGTCTATCTCAAGGAGCTTGTAGTGCCATACAATCCCCCCAGAACACTACGCTCTCAAAATGCTGGACTACTCGTTGTTCCATTCATCTCTAAAAGTAGTATAGGAGGAAGAGCTTTCAGTTATCAGGCCCCACTTCTCTGGAACCATCTACCAACCACGGTTCGGGGGGCAGACACCCTCTCTACCTTTAAGGTTAGGCTCAAAACATTCCTCTTTGATAAAGCTTTTAGTTAGGAACCAGCTCATAGCTCATAATTAAGATGCAATAGGCATAGACTGCCGGGGGGGGGGGGTCTGGCATGCTCGGTTGGAGAGAGGTTGGAGAGGGCGTTAAGAGAGAGGTCATTTAGGTTAGAGAGGGACCGGAGAGGGTCCCATTCCTCTTTCAAACACTCCCTCTATGTCTGCTTACTCCCTTGTGTGTTTGCTCCTGTACTCCTTCTGGCTTTTGTCTTGCAGGTCCGTGGGATCCTCAGTGTGGAGTTACAGAGACTCAGCGGCTCTGTCTCCACCCTTTCCTCTGCACACACCCAACACAGCATAACGTGGATGGCTGTTCATCATAGGAATGGGATCCACACAAGGTTCCTGCTGCTTAACAGAAGGTTTTCCTTGCCGCCATGATGAATTCATGTTGGGTGTGGGATACATATGTATGTGTATATACGTATATATGCATATGTGTGTATCCATAAAATGAAGAGTCCGTCCTTAAGACTGCTCTACTGTAAAGTGCCTTGAGATACCATTGGTTATGATTTGGCGCTATACAAATAAAGATTGATTGATTGATACTTGAGAGAGAGAGAGGAAAATTAACAAATGAAAACATTCAAAATATAGTTTTATTATCTTCATTTTTAGTTAAAAATGATAATCGTACTAAATATTACCAGCAACTCACACAACGACAACAAAAACACACAAAATAAGAGAAAAATATACTGAATAATAAACAGAACAAAAACACTAAATGACAATAAAAACACACTAAGAGAGAAAAAAAATACTATTACCAGCAACACACAAAACAACAACAAATACACACTGAATGAGTGAAGATATACACAAAAATAACAGAGAAACACCAAAAACACACACACTGACAGAGAATAATTGAAATAACACCAACAACACACAAAAACACCCAAAATGAGAGAAAAACACACAAAATGATGATAGAAATGATCTTAGTTAGAACATGAACTGAAGATAAAGGTCAGTGTTGGTTCCACATCAGGAGGAAGATGACCGTAAATGATAAAAACTATAGAAATAATTCTATTCACTAAATACTGTTTTATTCACTTATTTACAGAATGAGATTCTTTAAAATGTGTGTTATCACTCATTCATTCCATCATTATGTTCTATATTCACAGAATTCTGAGCAAAATGTTGTAGTCGGACATAAGGGGGTACGTAGATTCTAAAGTTAGAGAAAGGGGTACATGAGCCAAAACACCAGAGTACTGATGTATTCTACTCAAGTAGAAGTACTGATACCTGATTAGTACTAAGTAAGTCATACATTACATACAGTAAAAGTTACTGTCACCCCCATGTTTATTGTTGGTAATAAATCATTCCACAGTTCCCTTACATACAGTAAACATCTCATGTATAAACTTAAACATAAAGAAACCAATTCTTGCACAATTGGAACTTAATTTATTTTTCACAAAGGCTTCTGTATAAAATAAAAGGTTTGTCAAAATGTACATTTTTAAAAAAAAATAAAATAACACCAATAAATGAAATTCAAAATAAAAATAAAATTCCCAGGCTCTAGTATAGCTACATTTATGAACATTTATGTACCATGTGGGCAGGGTTGGGGTCAATTACAATTGTAATCGCGTAATTGATATTTAATTACAATTATAGCATAACTATAATTGTAATTGTAATTTTAAAAATCTGTTGCTGTCATAATCGTATTGTAATTGATTTCAGGTAATTTACTTTGTAATTGTAATTGCCATGACAATTCTATAAAAATGTGGGGAACCATGTTACAGTTCTATGTACAGTTCTACACATAAAAAGTGAACAATTATTAAAATATGTTTCATATCATGCTTTCCCACATTTTACATTTAAAAAAATGAAATTGAGGGGTATAGAGACACAAAATAGGCTCACACCATGAATATTAAAACCTATATTTTAATTGATTATGAATCCTAACAATGTAACCAATAGATAGGAAATAAATTAGATGATTGATAATATGTTTTAGTGTATTTTACAGCTGATTTAGAACCCGTTATTATAAGAGATGCTAACAGAGAGGAAGGTTTACTTTTATTAGGTTATTTATTAAAGACTCAGTAATTGTTAACAATTGTAATTGAACTTTAGTAACTGTGAAACGTAATTGTAATTGACTTTCTGAGGATTAAAAAATAATTGTAATTGAATTGTAAGTGAACATGGATTATTGAAAAATGTAATTGATAGACATAATTGGTAGAAACCACAACCTGAACCAAACAAAGTGACTGGGTGTCAGAAATGGTACGACTAAGAACATATTGATTATATTCAATGTGCTATGAAACAGAAATTTTAAAAAAACAAAAAAAAAAAAAACGGTTGGGTGTACAAATGTAATGAATTACTTTAGTTCTTTTAAAATACTAGTACAGTGGCCGTCAGAAACATGTATTCATATAGTGGGAGGAGCTTAAGTAGAGTTGTCAATTATGGCTAAATGAGTATGTGTTTGAAGGTTGGATGTACACAGAGATGTACATACTCTGTACTCTGTGTTATAAAGGTGTTTATTTGTGGGTGTAAAGTAAAATGTGTGATTTCTCTGGTTTAATTCTATGGGACATGCACATGATAAATGTGTTTGTTGTTTTTTTACTCATTTTTATATTTTTGTAGTTTGGTGTATTTTTCTATAATGTATGTTTTTTGGGGTCATTATGTTTATTTCTTTGACTTACAGTTGTTTTTTTGTGCATTTTTTGCATAATTATTGTTTTTTGTTGCCATTGTAGTGTGTTTCTGAAGTCATTTTGTGTATTTTTGTATCTTTTTTGTTGTAGTTTTGTGCATTTTTGTTGTCATTTTGTGTATTTTTTGTATGAATATTTAGTTTTGTGTATTTTGAGTCATTTTCATATTTTTGTTGTTTAGTGTAAAGTAGTTTTCTGTTTTTTGGAGTCATTTTGTGTGTTTTTGGAGCCTTTTTGTTGTTGTTATGTGTAATTTTTGTATAAATGCTGTTTAGTTTTTTGTTTTATTTTACTCATTTATATTATTTTTATTATATTACCTTATGTGTGGTGAGGGTGTGTTTTGAGGTGTGTTTTGAGGTGTGTGTGTGACTCAATACCGATTCAGCAGCGCGCATGCACATACTCCGTCACAGGTTGTTGAAATGCGTGTGTAGAGAAAAAAAACGGACCCACGGAAACTATTTGAAACTTCTGGGAACTTTTCCGTTGTCGCCACTCTCTCTCCAAACAGCTCTGTGTGCTTTCATTATGTACATTAAAGGTGTGCATTTGGTTATATAGCAGGTGGTGAAAATAACAGCGTTTATAATACCGTATCCGTGGAGAAATGTGCATTTTTCGCCGTAAGCTTTCAACACAGCCGTGGCCATTGCCCGTCATTAACTTCTGAGTCCCGTCATAACTTCCTGGTCCTGTCTGTAAGGTCTAAACAGCGAACGGTCAAACAAACATGAAAATGAACGTTTTGAAACGTAATCACCAAATAAGGAAGAGTCAAAAAGTCTCAAAAGAGAAGTCCACAGGAGCTTAAAAGTTGTGAAAGAGCCTTAAACTATCTTCCTCTCTCAGGTCTGGTGCTACTCCAGCTCTTCAGCGAGCGATTGGCTCTGGCCGCACATGTGACCCTAGCTCCCCACTGTGATTGGCTCTGGAGCGGAGCTGTGCAGTGAAACAGATATAAATGGTGCGCTAGCACCCCCACACACTGAGGTCAAAAGCTGAATAGGTTTCACTTCTAGGTGAACATGAATGTGCCGTCTGGGTGAAATAAAATGAAAATAAATGTTTTGAAATGACCAAATTATTCCAAAATAACAGATGCACACACTCGGGGTATTTGGAAGCCGTTGATAAAGTTTCAGGTTGAACAGATACCGCGTCAGGGAGATATTTTCTCCACAAACACCCACAAAAGCAACTCAAATACAGTAACGTTACTTTCACCTCTTACAAAAAGCTACTTCAGATGTCTTTACCTTTCAGCTGTCTCCAATAACTGAGCCCCCCCCACTTTGGGGCGAGGGCGTGTGTGGAAGGATGGACATCTTGCATTTTACAAACTCCAGGCCTGTGAAGGTAAAGTTTGGTTTGAAATAGTTTCTCATATTCACAGAGAATGTGTTCACGGGTCGTGTGCAGTGAAGTAATGGCCGTGACCTGGACTAATCACTGCAAAGCCTCTCCTTAAGCCTCAGTCAGCTCAGTGTTCCACACACACAGGAAACAGGTCCAGTGATGGAAGGAGAGCACTGATCTACTGCAGAGCAAACACTCACATGCTCATTGTTTGCATTACAATCTGTAGGTTAGGCTAACACCCCCACACACTGCCCTAGAGCAGTTCCTTACAGAGATAATGGCTCTTTGAATGGAAACGTTCAAATAATTACTAAATAAATGACAGTGTTGGTGTGAACTTGTATCAGATATTATTGATGATTGATCCTAACAGTAAAGGTTTGATCTCTGCTTAATGTGATTGTGTTCATCCTTTTTACCTGTCGGCCATCGAAGAGTTTATATGGTTCATCTGTGGTTATGAGCTCCAACTCTACACAAAAGAAATAGAATGCTACAGAACTCTATACAACTCTGCATAACTCTATAGAACTCTACAGAACTCTACAGAACTCTATAGAACTCTACAGAACTCTATAGAACTCTACAGAACTCTATAAATAGCGATAGAACTCTACATAATGCTACAGAACTGTACAAAACTCAATAGAACACTATATAACTCTACATAATTCTATATAACTATATAGAACACTACAGAACTCTATAGAACTATATTCAACTCTATATAACTCTATAGAACACTGCAGAACTCAATAGAACTCTGCATAACTCTATAAAAATCTATACAACTCTCCATAACTATAGAACTCTACATAACTCTATATAACTCTATTCAACTGTATAGAACCCTATAGAATTCTACAGAACTCAATAGAAATCTGCATAACTCTATACAACTCTGTAGAACTATGTAGAACACTATAGAACTCTATAAAACCCTACAGAACTCTAAAAAGAGTGAATATTCTTCAAACATGAAAATAACAAAGTTTTCTATTTTTTAATGCTCTTTTTTCAGCAAAGCCATGCTAGCGCCCCCCTGTCATGACATCATGCCCCGCAGTTTGAGAACCACTGCTATAGATTATGTGATTCATTGACTTGCAGATTTTAAACACTAATGTGTGTTTTTGTTTATTGTGAGCTATTGTCCTATTCTTTGCCTTATTGCTTTGTTTGTTTGTTTGTAAATTAGCATTGTTGCTTTAATAACAATCCCAGTGTGTATGTGAGCCATTTTCCTCCTGTCTCCACCCAGGTGTGCCGAATCTCCTGATGGCTTTCCTTGTTTGAACACAGAATGCTTTCCCAGTTTTTTATTGTTTGTTTGTATTTTATTTAGATTTTTACTACAATAATAATAATAATAATAATAATAATAATAAAAGTGCTACAGGATGAAAACAATAGAAAAAAACATGTATTAAAAAACAGGACTAAAAAGAGGCATTACCTGTTAAAATAAGTTGATGTAAAATGATGATATTTAAGTCTTTTATTTAAAATGTCCACCGTTTGCGGGGCCCTGAGGTGGTCTGGGAGAGCATTCCCACAGACGGGGAGCAGTGGCTTCAAAGGCCCCGTCACCCATTGTTTTGATGTCCTGGACATGACCAGACGATGCTGTTGGACTTTTACTTTTAGCACTAAATATTTACCTGCTTTATTAGGATTACTATATATAATAAAACTACTGAGGTTTATTCCATAAAGCAGGTTATGTTCAAACTCTGAGTATGTTCAGGCTCAAATGAGGGAAACTCTGAGTATTTCATTCCTAAAAACAAGGTATGTTCTTCTCTGAGTATGTTACCATGGCAACATTGTCCGTGAACTAAACCTGGTCACTGGCAGGTTTTATCAAAGAAACCCTGGGTTTCTACCTGGCTCCGCCCACATGAACACCGTTTCTGAACACTTTAATGAACCTTAACACTTTTCTCTGAAACACATTAGTAACATCACACACCACAGACGTGTTCACTTCATTACTAATGTTGTGTTGCTTTACTTTTTTTTTTTCTTTCTAACATTGTAGATGTAGATCATTAAGTGAAAGTCACTGAGAGGTTGATCTACATTAAAACATCTACTGACGTCTGTAGTAAAGTTCACTGAATACAAACCTGTGGATAATATAAAGGAGGAGATGATCATTTAAATAAATCCACTTTTAAGGCTCGATTGTTGTTTTATATTGTTATAAAGTTAAATCTATAGATCACACCTCTGTGAAGGTATGATGGTGCAGTGAATTGTGGCGCTGCTCTTGGAAGTGATGGGTCACGGGTTCGCGTCCTGCCTCAGGGGTTTTTTTATGACATTCTTTAGGACGTTGAGATGACTCTGGCCACAATATTACATTAAAAGTCAATATAATTGATTAGATATGAAGCAGCAGTCACTGTCTTTATATCCAGTGTAACAGGAAGGCTCACTATGCAGACATCCTATGCTGCTGTCACGTCTCCTCAGACACATTTTATTCATATTATTCACCACTCGTCACGTCACTGAAGAGATAAAGTGATGAAGTGACCAAAAAGTGTGACTAATTACAGGTGATTTAAGCCACTATAGTCACTGAAGACTGAACACACCTTTAGAACAGACTCATATTCATCAAACACCAGCTTATTTCACCCATCAGGGTGAATAAATCACTCTCTTCCGTTTGGTTGTCATGGCAGCTTGAGTAAATCTCTGATCCATTGATGATGGCTTTTTGTCGCACGTGTGCACGTCAGTGACCCAAGGTTTACATACTCAGGGTTTATTAACCCACTTCATACCAGCTGTAATGGAATCAGATACCCAGAGTTTCCCATCGCGGGGTATGTTAACCCAGAGTTTATGGATAGGCTCAGAGTTTGTTAACCCTCCTTTATAGAACACACCTCTGTAGTGGTTACTATGAGAGCAAGCATGGACAAATGACAGTCTAGGAGCCTCAGTCAGCACTCTGTCTTATTTTGAACAAAATTACTTCAAACACACACAAAATTGCAGAAAAACAACCAAATTGAGTAAAATTAATTAATTACAAATTAATTACAGAAAAATACACAACATGACAACAAAGATACATGAAAATTACTTCAAAAAAACCACAAAATGACTAATGCCACAGCAAACAACAGACATATACAGAATGACATATAAACAGACAAACTCTTGGTTTTTCTCTGTGTTAATGCTCTGATTAATATTTATTCTAATGCTGACATGAATGTTGATCATGTGACCCTCAGATCAGATACAATCCCATGTCTGCAGCCCTGCTGTGTTTGGAGCATTCAGAAACATTTTATTTACAGATTTACAAATGAAAACAATGTCTAAACACTGAGATAAATAATTAGTTATAAACAATAGAGATTAAAAAAATGTTATATTAGCTTTTATGTGAAATTAAAAAACGGGGATTATACATCAGGCCTGTGAACTTCACTTATCTCTACACTTGAATAATCAGCTGTACTAATTCATTCTGAACATTGACTAAAATGACATGAATATGTCATCCACATGCATTTTTATTTCTTTTGTAGTAACACCTCATGACTATGACAGGAAAAATCTCAATGCACTAAACTCTAAGAAATATGGACAAAACCCGAGTCTCATGTATGAATATAAATAATGGCAGATTCTATAACATTGTCTGATTATTACTATTAGGATTATGGTTGGGCATTGGATGAATAGAAAAAAGAAGAAAAGTGGGATTTTGTCATGGATTATATAATAACACTAACTGAGAGCAGCTCAAATGAATAAAGATTCTCTACCAATTGTCAATGTTTTCATAAAACCATGTGTATAAATGTACTAAACTTGAATCCAGAGAGATTATTTAGAAAGGAAATCATTGCTCGATCACGTTATCAGACCATTCTGCTGTCATACACAGATTAATAATCCATAGGATTCACCAGGATGACCACAAGTCATCAGCATGTGGTTTATCACCAATGATAAATAAATGAATAAATCAATAACTATAGTCGTGACTGCTGAAATCAGGTTTTTTTTCTTAACCTTGGGGTTGTGACCCATTGTGGGGTCACCTGGAGATAAAACGGGGTCGCCTGAAATGTCTAGTAATAATACAATAAAATAAAACTGGTAAAAATGATATTTTTACATTTTTAAATAAAAAAAGAAACGTTTTTAAAATACATGAATACATTTTACATTTATTTATTTTTATTTATCTATTTTGCACAATTAAAAAAAAAAAAAACATTTCCTGTATATAATATCACAGATATACAGTGCAGAAATCTCAAAGAGCTTAAATAATAATATGTTTTTTTTTCCAAATGAAAGCACCACACAATCTTAAACAACTGTATTCTATACTTTCACTTTGTCAAATATAAATCTAGTTAAAATAAATAAAATGCAGTATAAAATATCTGAGCTGGCACTTATTGGTGCTTTGTGCACTAATCCTTACTATTCTGTATTTGTAACACAATATAAAAAACAGGATAGGAAAACAAATAATTTCAGAGAAAAAAAGTATCTGGGGTCACCAGAAATTTGTGATATAAAAATTGGGTCACGACCCGAAAAAAGTTGGAAACCACTGGTCTAAGTTATTTTAGGGGAATTCACCAGAAACAACCAAAGATGAGTAACAGTATTGACTGATCTTTTCCATAGAATGTATTATTGGATAACATTGTTGATATTTGCTGTTGTTTGAGACAACATGTTAAAATTAACTTTTTCTATTTGTTTTCTTATTTAAACAGATGATGTTTTATTTTGGCTCCATCCAGTGGGGCGTGACTTTAAAATGAAAATAAGCTTAACGTGTTCAATCTATGGAGTTACAGTAGGGGTGGTGAACATAAATCAATAATCGTTTAATTAGTGTTTTATAATTATTGATTATGAATCGATTCTTTCATTTCCAAAAATTGATTTATATATTTTTTAGAAAGTAATACAAACCAATCATGTCCTCATTTGAATATTTCAATGACGCTCTACAGTATTGACGGTGCTCTGAGCTGTTACTCAAAGGAAAAGTCAAATAATTCAGCTGCTGCCTAATGGAAAATAATTAATTAATAATTAGCAAAAATATAGAATTGATAATCAAATTGGGAAATTGCGCTGCTTAATCAGCGCAATTTCCCAACCTCATTACAGTTCATACCACAACACAAGAAACACGACAATTAGAGGAGAAGTCGTTGCTGTGCTTTCTGGGCGTTCATTTTAGTTTAAATAAAAACACCAGATGGAAAAAAATGTCTACTTGTGAGCAAATTCTGTAAGATAGAGTTTGTTGATCACCAGAGCTCTTCCAGTCTCAGCTAGTACTTCAATGCTAAACATGTAGCACCTAGCACCTCAATGCTAAACATGTAGCAGCTAGTACCTCAATGCTAAACATGTAGCACCTAGCACCTCAATGCTAAACATGTAGCAGCTTGCATCTCAATGCTAAACATGTAGCGGCTAGCACGGACAACGGTCCTAGTCCGAGAACTCAGTGTTTATCGAGTCCCAGCACTAATTAAAATATATAATAACTGCAGTTCAACATGCACTGGAAAAGATTTGCGGGAAATGTGATTCCATTTGCAACGTGCGAGCGGAGCTTCCTCCACAATAAATGAGGACATTTGCATGATCTGATTATCTGATTATTAGCATGTCTGCCTCACAGTAGGAAGGTCATGGGTTTAAGCCCTGGGGTGGACACTTGGGTCCTTTTTGTGTGGAGTTTGCATGTTCTCCCAATGCTTACACTGGTTTTCTCTGGTTCCTCTGGCTTCCCCCCACACTCCTGTTGATTGGAGACTCTAAATAGCCCGTAGGAGTGAATGTGTGTGTGAGTGGTTGTTTGTCTGAGTGTTGCCCTGTGATGGACTGGCGCCCTGTCCAGGGTGTACCCCAGCCTAATGCCCATTGAGAGCCGGAGAAAGGCACAAACAGACCCCCGCAACCCTGAAAAAAGGAGCAAGTGGATCAGAAACTGGATGGATGTATTATCATTAAAAGGATCCAAACAAACATAAAGTTTTTTCACCAAATACTAACACATATAATGATGACGTCTATGAAGTTTCATCCTTCATTCTGTTTCCTGTTATCTGTGTGTGTGCGTGCATACGTGTGTGTGTGTGTGTCTGTAATCTGTTGCACTTTATCTCACCTCTGTGCTGCTCTAATCCTCTCTAATAACCTGTGAGAGCTTGGTTCTGTTTCTGGCTACACTGGGCCACCATAAACCGCTTTGACATCAGGTGTCTGTCACAGCTGGCCTGTATTTACTCACGCCTCAAACCCCTGTGTGAGGTACCCCGGCTCTGCCTGACAGGACCAAGGTTACGTTGAGCCTGTCTCCACCTCCACATGCTAACACCAGGAGGCTTAGCTGATGGAGGAGGAAAAGAAAGTCTTTTCTTTGTCAACAACTCGATCTGGATGATGTTGAGCTGCTACGATTGAAAAAGAAACCATGTATCATATAAGCCATGTGATTTTTTTCTCCTTAGGCCTCATCAATGGTAATGTTTCAACAGCAGTGACCCAGAAAATAATTCAGAAGAAGTGGCCCCACTTTGAGCCCCCCTCCTCCCCCCCTCCATCCCGTCCTACTGATTTGTAGGTAAATCATGGCTGTCAGTATAGTAGCAACCCTGATTAAAGTTCAGGGGTTTAATAGATCATTTTAAATAACCCCCAAATTACTCCCCTCTCCCAGGCCGATCCACCTGGACCCCTGCCCTGGGTGCATGGCTGTTTTCAGCCGTCGCAGGGCGAGCCAAGTCCAGCCTCGTGGTTCCTGCCTATTCCCTGAGGATGGTGAGCTGCAGGCCCAGACCAGCATTCTCAGCTGTGTTTAATCTGCTGCGAGACAAGCTGGCTATGAGAAAATGCAAAGAGAAAAGGCACTTGTGCACACACACACACACACACACACACACACACACACACACACACACACACACACACACACACACACACACACACACACACACACACACACACACACACACACACACACACACACGGAGAGAAAGACCGAATATCCTGGACAGTTAGCGCACTTTGTTCACCGGGTTCAGCTGGAATCCATCCAGAAACACCTAGACCACTGCGCGCGCACACACACACACACACACACACACACACACACACACACACACACACACGCGCGCGCGTGCGCGCGCGCACACGCACACGTTTTGTTGCATTCATGTTTAATTTTCAATGCAGATCAGGACTCAGAAAAATCAATGATTCAATGAATTATTGAATCAAATCAATCAAAGAATTAGATGAATCAATGAATCAGGTGAATCAGATAAATCAATGAATCAGATGAGTCAATTAATCAATGAATCAGATGAATCAATGAATCAATGAATCACATCAATAATGAATCAGATGAATCAATAAATCGATGAATCAGATGAATCAATAAATCACATGAATCAATGAATCAGATGAATCACATGAATCGCATGAATCAATGAATCAGATGAATCAGATGAATCATTGAATCACATGAATCAGATGAATCACATGAATCACATGAATCAGATGAATCATTGAATCAGATGAATCAGATGAATCATTGAATCAGATGAATCAGATGACTCATTGAATCACATGAATCAGATGAATCAGATGAATCATTGAATCACATGAACCATTGAATCACATAATCAGATGAATCAATTAATCATTGAATCACATGAATCACATGAATCACATGCATCACATGAATCAGATAAATCAGATGAATCATTGAATCAGATGAATGACATGAATCACATGAATCAGATGAATCATTGAATCAGATGAATCAGATGACTCATTGAATCACATGAATCAGATGAATCAGATGAATCAGATGAATCATTGAATCACATGAATCATTGAATCACATTAATCAGATGAATCAATTAATCATTGAATCACATGAATCACATGAATCACATGCATCACATGAATCAGATGAATCAGATGAATCATTGAATCAGATGAATGACATGAATCACATGAATCAGATGAATCATTGAATCAGATGAATGACATGAATGACATGAATCACATGAATCAGATGAATCATTGAATCAGATGAATCATTGAATCACATGAATCAGATGAATCAGATGAATCAGATGAATCATTGAATCAGATGAATGACATGAATGACATGAATCACATGAATCAGATGAATCATTGAATCAGATGAATCAGATGAATCATTGAATCACATGAATCAGATGAATCAGATGAATCAGATGAATCAGATGAATCAGATGAATCATTGAATCAGATGAATCACATGAATTAGATGAAGCATATGAATCAGATGAATCAGATGAATCATTGAATCAGATGAATGACATGAATCACATGAATCAGATGAATCATTGAATCAGATGAATGACATGAATGACATGAATCACATGAATCAGATGAATCATTGAATCAGATGAATCAGATGAATCATTGAATCACATGAATCAGATGAATCATTGAATCAGATGAATGACATGAATGACATGAATCACATGAATCAGATGAATCATTGAATCAGATGAATCAGATGAATCATTGAATCACATGAATCAGATGAATCAGATGAATCAGATGAATCATTGAATCAGATGAATGACATGAATGACATGAATCACATGAATCAGATGAATCATTGAATCAGATGAATCAGATGAATCAGATGAATCAGATGAATCATTGAATCAGATGAATGACATGAATGACATGAATCACATGAATCAGATGAATCATTGAATCAGATGAATGACATGAATCACATGAATCAGATGAATCATTGAATCAGATGAATGACATGAATGACATGAATCACATGAATCAGATGAATCATTGAATCAGATGAATCATTGAATCACATGAATCAGATGAATCAGATGAATCAGATGAATCATTGAATCAGATGAATGACATGAATGACATGAATCACATGAATCAGATGAATCATTGAATCAGATGAATCAGATGAATCATTGAATCACATGAATCAGATGAATCAGATGAATCAGATGAATCAGATGAATCAGATGAATCATTGAATCAGATGAATCACATGAATTAGATGAAGCATATGAATCAGATGAATCAGATGAATCATTGAATCAGATGAATGACATGAATCACATGAATCAGATGAATCATTGAATCAGATGAATGACATGAATGACATGAATCACATGAATCAGATGAATCATTGAATCAGATGAATCAGATGAATCATTGAATCACATGAATCAGATGAATCATTGAATCAGATGAAATGACATGAATGACATGAATCACATGAATCAATGAATCATTGAATCAGATGAATCAGATGAATCATTGAATCACATGAATCAGATGAATCAGATGAATCAGATGAATCATTGAATCACATGAATCACATGAATCACATGCATCACATGAATCAGATGAATCAGATGAATCATTGAATCAGATGAATGACATGAATCACATGAATCAGATGAATCATTGAATCAGATGAATGACATGAATGACATGAATCACATGAATCAGATGAATCATTGAATCAGATGAATGACATGAATGACATGAATCACATGAATCAGATGAATCATTGAATCAGATGAATCAGATGAATCATTGAATCACATGAATCAGATGAATCAGATGAATCAGATGAATCAGATGAATCATTGAATCAGATGAATGACATGAATGACATGAATGACATGAATCAGATGAATCATTGAATCAGATGAATCAGATGAATCAGATGAATCATTGAATCACATGAATCAGATGAATCAGATGAATCAGATGAATCAGATGAATCATTGAATCAGATGAATCACATGAATTAGATGAAGCATATGAATCAGATGAATCAGATGAATCAGAGGAATCAGATGAATCATTGAATCAGATGAATCACATGAATTCCAGATCGAGTCGTGGACTCCTGCCTCCTACACTTTCACTGAACTCACATTTTGGATGTTTTTTCCACTCCTTCGCTCATCACTCAGATTTATAACATAATGTTGATGCTTTCACTCAAACGTGCTCCCTGCAGACTGAGGCTGAGCCTTGGTTTATGGTTTATCCTCTTTATCCTAATGATGTTGCATCACTCACACTTTGAGAGTTTGAGTTCAGTCTATCTGCTCCTGCACCGAGGTCACGA
Organism: Gouania willdenowi; assembly: GCF_900634775.1. NCBI lineage: Eukaryota > Metazoa > Chordata > Actinopteri > Blenniiformes > Gobiesocidae > Gouania > Gouania willdenowi. Next base: position 4,159,887 of record NC_041065.1, read on the forward strand.
CTCTATCACAACCCTCAGCACTCCATGTGCATTTGTGCTCAGTAAGTCTAGTATGAAGTAAAGGTGTTTAGCACTCTCCAAGGTTCCTCCTGCAATGTTCTGGATAAATCCAAACTCTCTTGAACCTCTTAAAGCTCCAGCCCAGAGTCTTGTAAAAGGTGCTGGTGCATTAATAATTACGCCCTGCAAAGAAAAACAAAATCTCAGGAAGGTATTTTAACAGCCACTTTTCTAAGAAGGAATTGGAAATAAAGCAATTTTCATAATCATGAAAATAAACAAAAGAAGCACTCATCAGAAAACGGAGCGAGTGACATCACTGAGTGCAGCTCAGCGTGAGGCTGTGATGACGTAATGGGAGCTGTAGCAGTTAGTTTAGCCTCTCATTGTCCACCATCAGGCCTGCTGTAATACTCACAGTCTGATCACAGGAACACTACATGTCATTTCCCTGATGGTCCTTCCATGTCCTTCCATGTCCTTTCATGTCCTTTCATGTCCTTCCATGTCCTTCCATGTCCTTTCATGTCCTTTCATGTCCTTTCATGTCCTTTCATGTCCTTTCAACAAATTTTCAAGACCATCCATGCACTTCAGTCTAAAAAAAATTAAAAAAAACTTTTACAAATTGCTTTGTATTTATTCAATAGGCACACTGTATTTCTTTGGTTTAACTGGATGAATTTGAAATATGCCCATTTAGTGGGGGGGCATGTTGTCGATTTCGAGCGTCCTAATTTTTTTCTCCTTTTTTCAGCTTCCAATATCTCAGGAACTACACCACATAGGAAATATATGAAAATATCTGCTATACATTCTATCTGATAGGCATGGCAGCCCCTCACATTTGGAAATAATCATTGTGGGTGTCAGGTTGGAACATGTCTGGTCCTTCAGTAAACAACTTTATATATGTCTCAGCTCCCTGTAATTTGATCAGCTTAGAGCTATGTACATAGACTGTTCTGATGTCTCAAAAAATTCTGAAATGTTTACCAATGTTTCGTGATTATTTCAATAGGCACACTGTAAATCTTTATTTTGATTGGATGAATGCTTGTTGAGATATGGCCAATTTAGTGAGTGGGGTATTTGTCGATTCCATTTTCAGCTTCCAATACCTCAGGAACTACACAACATAGGAAACTGCTATACATCATATCTGGTGGACATGCCAGCCCCTCAAAATTGGAAAAAAAGTTTGTCGAGGTTTGGGTCTGGAACATGTTTGGTCCTTCAGTAAACAACTATACATATGCCTCAGCTCTCTGTAATACATACCTGTCAAGTTTTGGATTTAAAAATAAGGCCACTACCAGCCGTCCCACCCACCCAACCAAGCTCCAGTATCCCTTATATTATAAGATAGATGTACAAGAAATCTAAAATACCCACTTATCAACCACTTACTAAATACAATGATGTGATTAGAATCTGGTAGGTCGGCCTTTATTAACATTGAAATGCTGTGAACATTCCTACTAGGGCTGGGTGATATGGACCAAAACTCATTATCTGAATATATTTTCTCAAAATGATGATATATGATATAAATCTAGATAATTTTATCAAATAAAGTCTGACTAGAAAAACAATTCTGGGTTTTAAATTTGCTGATGTAAAAATGCTACACATGCTCATTTATTAGCAAACAGCTGATCAATATGTGCCCTCATTAATCATCTAACTGAGCTTTACATGTTGTTCTGAGAAGTAAAAGCAGTAGTGACCTCCTAAAACTAGTATTTGATACATCATAAGCTATAATATATTCATACATATATATACATATATATATATATTGATATATGAAATATTATAGTTTCTACATAGCCAAAATAGAAAACTCGATACATCTTGATTCTCGATATATTGCCCAGCCCTAATTCCTAAATTATAAACAGCCTAAATAAAAACATAAATGTGTATATGAAGCACATGTGTTTATTTAATATACTTACAGTTTATATACAAGTCAACACGTTGCATATTTACTGTTAATTTCACGTTGCTTGTCTTTAAGTTAGACATAAACATTTTATTTTCATTATATATTTTCTTATAATTTCTCATGCTGACTCGTGGTTCTCTGGTATTCACTAATGACTTATTAGACACATTAGTTGCAGATTTGACATCTTTTAACACTTTTTAAAGCAGTGTATATTTGTGGCACTTTTCATGGTGACTTACGTGTTCTGTGGTAGACGTTAAAATCTCAGTTATTAATCTAACAGAACATGTAACTGTGTCACATCCTGCTGCTCTTTAGGAAGATAAACTGTGTCACATTTTACAAGTATTTACACAAGTTCTTTTTTTTCACCAGAACGTCTTCATTCATCATCTCTGTTCTGAGTTGTTTCCAGGTTTTTTGCCGCTGTCAGCACTAATCTCGCGAGAACTGTCACTAAGGCCATTTCAGATGTCAGTTCTCACGAGGCCAGTGACGGTGTTCAGTTTAGTAAGGCCTATTTTAATTATTATTACAGTAAAATACGGGATATTTACGGGAAAATACTAATACGAGACGATGGCGGGAAAGAGGGGTAAAATACGGGAGTTTCCGGCTAAAACAGGATACTTGACAGGTTTGCTATAATGTGATCAGCTTTGAGCTATGAACATAGACTGTTCACATCACTAATGATTAGTCACAGATATGCATTGGTCATTGGGTGACAAAATCTGTCACAAAAGTATTTTTTGGATTTTAAATGGCCCATGTGGGAATGTAAATTAAAATTTATATTATAAAGGTTACCCTCTCTTGAGATATTTCTTTTTCTTTATGTGCAGTCTTCATTTTCATTTTGGACCCCAACTTTGGTTATTTTACCACTTGAAATCATGAGGCCATTGTAGCGTGCCTCTGTGTCTTATAACCATATATTATATATCACAGACCATTTCCAAAAAAATAGAATATCATGGAAAATTGTTTGATTTCCATAAGTCCATTCAAAAAGTTTAACTTTCATAGATTATAGATTCAGGGCCCACAATTTAAACGATTTCAATTATTTATTTGTGTGTTTGTATTTATTTGGGCTTCCAGCTCATAAAACCCCTGAAAACAGGAATTCAAAAAATTCAAAAACTGTGAAGAAATCACTATTTATTTTCAGTTTTTGCAGAAAAAAGAGGAGAAGAAGGACTGGACTGTTGGTCAATGGTCCAAGGTCCTTTTTCTGATGAAAGTAAAGTGTGTCTTTCATTCAGGAATTAAAGTCCAAGAGTTTGGAGGAAGATGTGTGAGGAACAGAACACAAACTGCTTGAGGTCCAGAGTGAAATATCCACAGTCAGTCAATGTTCTGCTCATTCTCACTCGTCTATGATATTTACAGTGTATGGCATATTAATGAATCTATGTGAGAGCTGTCTAACAAAGAACCAGAAGAACAGAAAAGTTTCTGCTTGATTTATGTAAAACATTCAGCGAAGAAAAGCAGAATGCAGAAACGTATCATCATATGATCACTGGGGGTTGGATGGAGGTCGGTTAGTAGGTACACAAAAAATATAACAGCTAAAAAATAATTAGACATCAATACAACAAACTCAAGTGTGTGTGAGACTAAGCTCCAAACACTTAGAAACATTATAACAAAAATGACGTTTTTCCTCCCAAATGTGTAGAATCAATGAAATCTTTGATGATTTATTAATAGAGACAAAACTAAAACAATGATGATATAATGATCAATCTACACAGGGAACAACATGGGCTGCTTTTTCTTTGAATGAAGGGATTATAATTGAACAAAAGTTTTAAACAAATAAATACACCTGAGAGTTTGTTTATGCAGAAATCTAAAATGTAGACTTTATTTTGATAAATGAATTAAAATATATGCTGAAACCTTTCAGTTTGGAGTTGTTTGATAATGTGCAGAAGGATGATTATTGTTGTCAATGGCATTTGTTAGGATGACCAATGTGTTATTTTTAAGGCTGGAACTTTAACGCGTAAATGATTACAGAAAAATAGCACATAAAAAAATTACACAGTTAATTGCTTTTTTTTTTTTTGAACTCCAACCTGCACCTGAACCTGCCTCATTTCGCAATTTCCCGGTATACCCATAATACTGATGCACAGACTACGAGAGAACCTGAGGAGAAGTCGCTGCTGTGCTTAGTGGGCGTTATTTTTAGTTAAAATAAAAACACCTGAGGAAAAACAAAAGCCCAGTTGTCTACAAAATGAGCAAGAAAAAGCTGATCACCAGAGCTCTTCCAGCTTCCGTTAGCACCTCAATGCTAACATGTAGCAGCTAACACTTCAATGCTAAACATGTAGCAGCTAGCACCTCAATGCTAAACATGTAGCAGCTAGCACCTCAATGCTAAACATGTAGCAGCTAACACCTCAATGCTTAACATGTAGCAGCTTACACCTCAATGCTAATATGTAGCAGCTAACACCCCACTGCTAAACATGTAGCAGCTAGCACCTCAATGCTAACATGTAGCAGTTTGCACCTCAATGGTAAACATGTAGCAGCTAGCACCTCAATGCTAAACATGTAGCAGCTAACACCTCAATGCTAAACATGTAGCAGCTAGCACCTCAATGCTAATATGTAGCAGCTAACACCCCACTGCTAAATATGTAGCAGCTAGCACCTCAATGCTAACATGTAGCAGCTTGCACCTCAATGGTAAACATGTCAGCAGCACACCAATGCTAACATGTAGCAGCTTGCACCTCAATGCTAAACATGTAGCAGCTAACATCTCAATGCTAAACATATAGCAGCAGCACCTCAATTTTTAAGCCTTAGCACAGTAATGTAAAGTAAGCTGTGCGTATTCCAGGTGCACATTCTGCTGTTGAAAATGCTTATATAAATAAATGTGGAAAAACTAATTCACAGCATTTTTCTCAGCTACACAATGCTAAACTATCAAGCTAATGAGCTGCTGTTAGCGGTGACTCAGCAGTAGCGACAGACTTCTTTACAACAACAGACCTTTCAATAGTTTGGCTGATCTGTCCCTAAATAACAGTCACAGTCCGTTAAAATCCATACGCTGTTGTTTTGGTGCAGAGGCTTCCATCACGTCCACCAACGCAGCGTTAGCTTAGCTTCACCGATGCAGCTTTTGGAGACAAATGAGTAAAATAATGCGCATATTTCCACTCTGAGAAGCACGTTCTGCTCTCGCATTGACTCACCATGATTGGAGCACGTGATATAAACAGAAACACGCTGACAATGTTTCTTCTTCTTCTGTTTTACCGTGTTTGGCACGGCGTCCTGCAAAAATATGTAGCGCCACTGTAAACAGGAAGTACACTGCAGCTAGCAAAGTAAGGACAAACACAGCATATTTCTTAAAATATTGCATTACAGTACTAGTTACAGTTGGGGCAGCAACGCTGCTCTTGTCCCTGTGCCAGGTAATAAATCATTATTAGGATAAACTCGTGCATGTTTGCTTTATTGATCCTCCATTTTTACGTCATTCCTTCTATTCACTTATTAAAGGTTGTTGTATATCAAAGGTTTGAACAGAGAAAGCTGCTCCACTGCAACCATGATGAAGTCTTTGGAGATCATCCATACATCTAATTCTGTCACATGACCCCAAACAATTCAACGTTGAAAAGATGACTCTCACCTTCTAAGACGTATCAGCTGAGACAAGCATGAAGTTTCCATGCCACAGCAAGGCAGCGTTCAAACGGTTTGAAACCAGAGTTTATAGAGAAGGATTTTATTGCTGTGTGAGTGTAGAAGAAAAATAGAATTAAATAAAACACCAAATATTTGGTGTGTGTGTTCTTTGGAGTGCGTTCATACTTGGCAAGGCGTTGTGAATGTAAGGCAGCTGAACACACAATCATGTGGGATTGTGCAGGCTAAGAGGGATTTAAACAAATGCATTAAACCATTGCAATGATTGGCAGACAAATTCTATGAAATATATATTGAGGAATTCGACGTCCACCATTGCTGTGGCTTGTAGTCTAACTCATGGTATACAGTTTGTGGAACGTGGATCCAGCAGATAAATGAAGCGGTGGACTGGGCTCGGGCCGGGTGGGTGGGATGGAAACGTTACTCCCCGTTGATGTGTCTTCCTTTCATGGTGCCTCGTTTTGCCTGAAACTTTAGAAAAGATCCAAACATCTGCCGAGTGGAGGCTGGTGAGGGTGAACTCTTTTTCCTCCTGAAATTTGAATTTAAAAGCCTCGGCCATTAGAAATGATGACAGGTTTAAATGAGAAGACTACCTACAGTTCAGTCTACCATCAAGTCACCAATTGTACTGAAATCAGGGCCAAAGCTCAGCATAAAGCATAATTTATTGAAGGAAAAAAAAACTATCACACGCTAAGATCAATGATCTTGTTCATGTTGATTGTCTCTTTTGAATGTAATCAATAGTCCTTAGTAAAGTTAAGGCTCTAAAACTTGAGATCTTACAAAATACTTTATTGCATTGTATTGTATAAGTATTTTTGTGCTTGTTTTCTGGGGCAGCCCTGAATGTACGCTAACATTGGATTTGCACCACAGTCTAGCAGACAAACAAATGAATAAGCAACAAAGGCAACTTGGACTCATGATGCAAACTCATGCTCAACCAAAGACTGTTTACAACTGATGAAGACAAACAGTCCAAAACCAAATGCCAAATTCTTAAAAGTCCAGTTTAGGATGTCAAAAATAAATGATCTGCCTTAGCTCCTAGATTTTACACACCTTAGACATATTGACCTCATATATGATCTTAACAATTATATAAAACAACTGATATATCAATAATACAGAAATACTTTATTGGGCATTATTCAATAGAAATTGCACATAAGAACTTTGAAAAACAATCTGAAATGTGAATAAATCAACTTAAAAAATGCCTAAAGTAGAGGTGGGATGATAGACCCTGTGAGAAGATATTGTAAAAGGATTCAAGAGCAGACTTAGAGGCAGATAAAGAATTCAATTGTTTAATCCAAGCCAGTTTGTAATCCAGAATATGAGTCCGATCATGCAGTGGTACCAAAGAGGCTGACAGAGAGCGTGACTTAACACCAGCAGGTTAGTCTGAAGGGGCAGAGGTACCAGAGGAGGAAGCACTGCGCAGATATTTTTTTAAAACTCCACATGATCTCCTTCACATCAGATTGTTATGGTTTGTTTTTATTTTCCTACATTTCTATTGCCCCCATCGGTCGGCCCCGATGGCCCAGAAAGATCAGGATGCCGACGTGAAACGTGTTGATGAGCCCGAGGTCACAGATGTCGTGGGACGCACCCAGCTGCCCTCCTCAGGTGCTGCCGTTGGCGATGATGATCACCCAGGATCCGCTTGAAGTCGTAGATGAGTACACTATTCATCCTGGGAGCGGGGTAGTGGGGTGAAATCTCACCTTGGTCATCACTGCAGGATGTTTCCTTAACCCTAACGGCTGCCAGGACGCTACACCATAGAAGCCCACTGCTCCTCAGGGACGGGTTAATTGTGGAGAACCAATTTCCAACAATAAAGGTGATCTATCACTCCTATGATTGATATCTGTAATGGAACATTTGTAAATATCAACAATTAACATAGTGACTAGAGAGAAATCAAAAATGACAATATGGATATGTGGACTTGGAATTATAACATGTCAAAATGAAATAATAGATTAAGGTCTTGCTATAGGCCATTTCTAGTTGTTTGTACTCTACGTTCTCTTTAGGTGAGCAAAAAGCAATCCCGTTTAGAGACACACAGAACGCTTCCTGTGACAAATCCACTCTTCTCTACAGACCATGTAAATCCAACAGTGAGCCAGAGCAGAGAGAACTGATCTGTTAGAAGTTCAGGCTCCAACGTTGCTTGTCAGACCACCCGTAAGAGTCAGATAAGTAAACGCAGCGAGCCTGGCTTGAATTAGCATGGCACTTTGAATTAGATTGATGCTGAAACATGCCTGCCATGCTTCCCCTGCCATATGACTACAGTGTTCCCAGTAACAGATTTCTCCTGTTTATTATTGTTTAAGGTTAGAGAGCCACGTTTGCTGTGGAAAAGTAGACCTGGTGCTTTTCAGCTTTTTCATTACTTCCCAATATGAGCGCGTAGTGACGATTTAGATCCAGACCTTACGCTAAAAGGAACATGGACCAGGATAGAATGAGGTATGTGTGTCTTCACTCACTGTGTGTGTGTGTGTGTGTGTGTGTGCTGGGGGGGGGGGGGGGTTCTGCTGACACCAACTGTCAAACCTCTGTAGCTCAGGAGGTTTACAGGGGTTTAAAAGCCACATTGTGAGGTGGAGACATTCCATCTTCTAACGACATAAGTGCCCTCAGTGTGATGGGCTCTTTGCTCCTGATGCCCACCACAGCAACATCTCACTTAGATCCATTTAGCTTTCAAAGCCCTTTAATCACAAAAAAAGACAAGCAGGTGTACAGGATGGACGGATCCCTCGCTTCGCCTTTATTTCTGGTGGATTTATCACAGAGAGTTTCCTAAATGGTCCGTCACAGCCAAGCAAAGCTGCCTCACACTGACTTCATTGTTAAAGACCTTGGCCAAACTTACATCAAATACCATTAAAGCTGCTGGAGATAATCATTTATTATTAGATAAAGACAGTGTTGGCCTCATCAATCAATAAATCAAAGATTATTTTCTGTAAAAAAAAGTGAAAGGTTTAAATTGTTGCTCGGAAGTTGGTTTTAATCTCCACTGTAAACACTTGCTTATTGACATTGTTGTTAAAGTTTGGTGCATTGCATTGTGGGATGTTGAGTCCTGTAGAGGGATGCATAGACATGTTTTTACTTCATTCTTATTGTGATTCCTTGTGTTTCTTCTCCAGACGTTGGTTTATCTCTGGTTTTAGCTCGAGTTTGTTCCCAGTATTCCCAGTGATAGCCACCGCCCACCTCACTCCACCCACCACACATTCAATTTCCTCTGGATTCAGATCTTTTTTTTCAAACCCCAAAATAAACATTTACCGTTTAATCAACCCTGGAGGTGGTGCTGTTGAGCTGAAATATCATAGATAATCACAACAACAGTTCTCCATGTGTGATATTACTTTTACACATTTATACATTAGTCAACACTATTAACAACAGATTATTTATTTAATCATTTATTTGGCTCTGCCAACACAACTGGAAGGCTGTTGCCAGGCAACACATAAACACAGCCTGCTCCTCTGTGTCTGCATATTACTGCTACTTTGTATCATTTCATATCAGATACAGCTGGTTTGTGCTGATGTATCCAGGACTCTCCATCCCTTCGTCCTCCTCTGAGTCTGATGATCGTTTATCATTTAGATCAAATGTTTGGTGGAAATATGTCTATCTTTGCCACAATCTAATATAGTTACAACTCACATAACGTTAACTAACGGTTATTAGAACAGCGGAATGATAATGTCTGGATAAAATCCCACTGTTGTTATACTCTATGGCTGTGTTGTAAATGTCAAACTAACGTTACTCATACTAAGTTTGATGTCAAAGTATGAGTATGTAGTGCGTTCACATTAGAAAAATTGAGTACGCGAGAAATACCTGAATGTATACTATATGGGGATATGTTTTAAGTATGCACAGTGGGCACACAAGTCATACTCAAACCCCCCCCCACCCCTCCTTCCTGGGACCAGCTTCAAGCTAAAAGGCAAACATCCCTGTTTCAAAATAAAGCATATCTTATTGTCATCCATTAGTTTTTTTTTAATTCTTGTAAATAGGGCTCTTGTTTTGAAGTTAACAGGAAGTTCAGTCAGTAGCACAACAGCAAGTTTCTGAAAATCTTAGAAATGTCGGCATGAAATGTTTCCTTGAGTTTATGGATGAAATGAGCACATGTTGATCTTCTACTTGGTCACTTTGTCACTTCAAATGTTTTCAGAACTTTCAAAGGTGGAGAATCAACGGAAACGTTTATCCTCAGTGTGATTCAGGTTTTCATCATTGTAGGTTCCAATGCATCTTGGAAAACTTGGAAGTATACTTCAGTGGAACGCTCATCATCCTAATCATACTTATAGTATATAGTAGACAGACAGTATATACTCAATCAGTGTGTAGCATGTTTGTATGCAATTTTGAACACAGCCTATATCAGCACTCATGGATGACACCAGACACCAGACATGTCCTGTGTTGGGGCAAACATTTTTTTGAATTAAATTTAAATTTAAATTCAAGCAAATGATTTCATTTATTGAGTTTAGGAAGAATCTTTTGTTATTTATTGAACAAGAACAAACTCAAAGTAAAGAATTTGAAATCAAATCAGAATCAGTTATTAAAAGGTATTCAAAAGTTGTTTCAATAATAAAAATAAACCAATCTGAGGGGAATAAAATCAGAAAGAAGACAAAAATACTTACTGGAATTGTTACGTGGAAAAACAAGCAATCAGCAGACACCTCTGAAGAAGACTGGCAGTGATCAACATGTCAGGAGATCAAAGTAAATTTCTGAAAAACAGTTGTCTGAATAAATTACAAAGAAAAAAAAGAACTTGCTGGAATTAAATGTTCCAAAGCACTGCAAGGATACAGGAGAGAAACATGAAAATTATTTTCTAATCATATGCAGATACCATTTTATACAATCATTTTTTAAATTCTTATTTTATTTATTCTTATTCTTATTATTATTTTAGATACTTTACTTTACTTGTTTGACTAAATGAATAAATACATTTTTTTTTTTTTTTTAGAAAAGAAATTAAAAAAAAACTACAAATTAAGAATGTCATCATGTCCTGTGTTTTTTCGTTAACTTTGTGACTTTATTGTATAAAAAACAGAATCCTCATCTTTTAGAAACAGGCAGTGGTAGCATATTATCCAGGTGTATTATCTGCTTATCTCACACGACCTTTCCATTAACACAGATTAAAACAGCATAATATAACCATACATCACCAAGTGAATTGGTTTGAGGCTATGCTAAAATGCCTTCTGCTTATTAAATTACTCAACCTACGATAGAAATCTGCGGCAGTTACGTGCCAATAACAACATGCCGAGCAGGCTCTATTAGGAAGGGCGCTCTGCAAGGTAGCTCAAGGTTTTAAAGCATTACACTCCATTGTTTAGCTTATGCTAACAGACATGCCAACTTTACTGAAATGTTAAATCAATTTTCAGCATGAAATGTTTCAAACAGGGCGGATTATGGAGGAGAAATCACTCCATCAAAACAGACGTCCTAACTTTGGAAACGGTTCTGCTCACATGATGCTGTCATTACCATTAATGATGATTATTTTCTCTATCAACAAAAACCAATTCTTTTTTACCTCGAGCCTCTTTCCTTTCAGGAAAAAAAAGAGGAAACATTTGGAAGTTGACCTTGTAAACTCTCAGAGGAGAGAGAGAACAGATCCTGAGCAGCTGCAGGCAAAGCTCTGACGAATGCTAATGTGTATTTCCAGGATTATTGAATTCTGATATGACAATCAAAGAAAGTTCACAATAGCTTGAGATTTTTAAATGACGCTGGGCCATCCCACGCTCCAGTTCGCTCTAATGATGGCCATTATAGAATGGCTTAGCTGTAATACTAGATTTATTCCTTTCCCCTGAAAACACACGGCTGTTCCTTCGTTTCCAACAAAGAAGATGTTTAATGAGTGTTTTTTGACCAAGGTTATGCTAAAGCCAAAAGGTGGGATTAGGGCCCAGGCTTACACCATGCGGAGAACAAAACTGAAGCTTCACAAGGAAAAATGTCACTAAGTCCATGTCATAACTATTAAAAATGCTTTGTACACAATGAGGGACTGTTTCAAAAGAGCTTAACCAGGCTAAGGTAGCACACAGACACATCCCATCCTCCAGCCATCCATCCAATTTATGCATCCAGCCTGTCTGTCCGTCTATCCCTCCATCCATCCATCATCCATCCATCCATCCTTTATTTATCCATTCATTCATTTATCCTCCATTTGTCCATTTTGTCCATCTGTCCAGTCTGTCCGTCCGTCCATCCATCCATCCATCCATTCATCCATCCAACAATGCATTCATCCATCTGTCCATCTGCCCGTCCGTCCATCCATCACCATTCATCCATCAATCCATCACAATGCATTCATCCCTCTGTTCATTCATCTGTCCCACCATCCTCTATTGTTTATCATCCATCCATCTGCCCATCCATTCACCTTGAAGGGATGGTCATCCACCCATTGGTCTTTCAATTATCCATCAATCTGTCATTCACTATCATTCAGGTCAATGAAGGGATTTTCATTCATCCATCTATGCATGTATCTATATCCATTCATCCATCTCATCCTGGAAGATGTCATCCAGCCAGATCCCATCCGTTCCATAATTTATCATCAGTATTCATCCATCCATCCGCCCATCATCCATTCATTCTTCATTCATTCATTCATTCATTCATTCATTCATCCATCCATCTATCCATCTATCCATCCAACAATTTATCCATCCCTCTGTTCCTTCATCCATCCTTAACCCATGCATTAATTAATTCATCCGTCCATCATCCATCTCTCTGTTTATCATCTATCATCTGTCCGTCCATTCATCCTTTCATTAATCCATCAATCTGTTCATTCATCTATCATTCATCCATCTATCCATCCATCCATTAATTTATTCATTCACATCTATTCGTTATCTATCCATCCATTCATCCATTTTTCCATTCATCCTTCCATTAATTTATCCATTCATCTATTCATCAATCAATCCATCCATTGATCCATTCATTTATCAATCCGTCCATCCAATTATCCATCTGTCCTTCCATCTATTCATCCATCCATCCATCCTCCATCCATCCATCCATCCATCCAGGCATCCTTACATCCATATCTGTGAGACTGGATTGGAGAGTGTAGCCAGTCCTTCCTGTAGGGGTGGGGGTGTCGGTGGAGGGGCGGAGCTCCTTGGCACCTGTGCTGGATTACCAGGAGTCCTCTGCCAGTAGCTCAGGATTGAGTTACACAGACGGTGGAGAGCCATGCAGGCCAGGTGCATGATGGACATTTCAACAGTCTGCTCCTGTTCCACTCCTGGTGCTGAGCCACAACACTAGTGATCAGCAGCATGTGATCAGCACCATGTGATCAGCACCATGTGATCAGCAGCATAGACCCAGGATGGAAGTCACGGCTCTCAGAGTGTAAACATCAGGAACTCCAGTGTAAAACCATTTATTTATAAAGGTTTAGTCTTATTTTTCTGCTCTCGGCTGAATCACAACCGACCAGGAGTGATTGTTCAGGAAGCATGATAGTACAGACATGGGCAACTGGCACTCAAGGCCACATGTGGCAATCGGGCTAAACAAACAAACAAACAAACATCTGATCTTCATTATTCGTTGTTTAAATCTAAGCAGCGCATGTGGTCCTCAATGTCATTTTGTCTAAAAACACACAAAATGACAGGGAAATACATAAAAAGCCACCAAATGCACAAAATGTCTACAAACACACACAAACTGGCAACAACACACTAAAATAACTCCAAAAATGCACAAAACAGAAACAGGAGCACATAAAGGACAATAAAAACACACAAACTCATTGTTGTTTCCTGTGTTCATGTTCTGATTGGTCTTTATTCTAATGCTGACATGAATGTTGATCATGTGACCCTCAGATCATACACTGTGATAAAAGTTGTCCATCTCTGATGATGTCTGGTGATGACACTATGGAGCAATGCTTCCATCTACTGACAAAGACAACTTTAAATGAGTGCATTCCTTCCCCTGTGATTTGTATTGTAGAGAGTAGGTGTGCATTGCCATGAATCTGAAGATATGATACGATTCATGATTTACATGTGACGATACGATATATCTCGATACTAAACAATACGATATACATCACGATATCAATAATTACAAATTTTACCTTTACAAGTACAAAATGGTATGAAATACAATTTCTTTTGCTTCTTCAACAGATTCTGAATGTGTAAAGTTCTTAAATTCTTAAAAACAAAAAAAGTAACCACATACATCTATAAAAGTGCCCAATTTATGAAAATAAAGTGCAATCAACTTCCAAGTTAGAATATATAGAGGAGAGGTAGTTTAAAGCTGGGGTACTCAATATAGTTTTCATATAGTATATCGTAAAAGTAATCATTTCTGAAAAAAACGTACGTCTGCATGCTGTCTGTGCCTTATAATTAATTAAACAGCAAAATATCGCAATATATCGGAGAATCGATTTTTTCTTACACCCTCTCAGCTGTGTTTCCATTACAGATTTTCACAAAATAAAAGCGATATTTCTAAATTTCGACAAAGTACAGTCATGCTTTGAACGTGTTTTCATTGAAAGTTATTTTGGGCAGGAGCCTTGTAACCCCCGGGAAATTCATCCCATGAGACTTCCTCTAGAGAAAGACGGAGTCTCCAAACCGCCTATAAAACTCTGTATTCCTTTGTTGTTTCACGTCTAAGTGGCAGTAATAATTTTTAAGTATAAATGCTAAGAATGTCTTAGTCTTCTCTTCTGTCCACACGTACCCGCCATGTTTGCTTGGAGAGAAGTGGTCATGTTACCAGGTACATCAGTGACCAGGTAACATCACGTCTGTGATGCGTATTTTGCAGAAAAAGTGTATCCCATGGCGCTTTTTGCGACACATTTCAATATCAAACATCTGAAATTCCTTCTCATGAAAGCGTAAAACTTTTTAGCAATAATTGGGTGTTTTTTTTTCGATATTTAGGTGTTCCCATTACAGTTTTTATTGCACTATTTAGTTTGTGCATTTCCAAGGATAATAGAAACACAGCTACTTGATGTCTGTTGCGTCATGCTTGAATGTTTGTCCAAACGACCACTTTTGTGCTGCTACTGGGGAGGAAACCTGAGCTTATCCAGTTCTAGCAGAACCACCAGACTTATGGACTACAGATGTCAGCAGTGTGAAAGGATAGAACGCTTTAGAAAAGATGAAGCCGAGCTTAACGTGTGTTTTTCCTTTATTCTAATGTCGTCGTGTGAAGGCGTGTTAAAGCAGTGCCACACTGTGTTAAACAGGCCTAGGTTTCAATGGGAACATGTTGAATTCATGCTGCCACTGTGTGTGTTTTAGTATAATTCTAGGGTCCATTATGCTGCTGCCCCCACCTCTTCAAGAGCTCATTTGATTTCTTAAAATTCTAAAGTGTGTTAAGTAGCACGTCTTTGAAAGGAGATCAAATGTTTTCAGAGCAGCTAATGTGTGTTTCCTTCATTTGTGACATGATATGCAGTTAGTGTGTGTGTGTGTGTGTGCGAGTGCATGTGCGTGTGTGTGTGTGCTGTTGCCTGTAATCAGTAATTTCCAGGATTGGCTGATGGATTTTGGTTGGAATGAATGATTGATGACCACAGAGAGAGACAGAGTGGCCTAACCATTTTCTGTGCCCTGACAGCCGGACATTTGCACTGAATTGAAACACTTAAGAATAGAAAACGACTTGTCACATGAATGGGCCTGACAGCAGCGACCAAGCAACAATGTTAAAGTTAGACATCACAGCGGTTTTTTCCCCCTGCAAATTTAAATATTCATACTGAGCTGAAACCTGAGAGCTTTCTGCTGCCGCAGCTCAGAGAACGACCATAGATACGTAAAAGGCTTCATTTGTTAACAGATGAAAACAATCTGTGTTGTTTAAGTTGTGTTTCATAGGATAAAGTGAGCTAAGGGCAGTGTGCGGGGCTGCTGGGTTTGATTCAGCAGTACTTTCTTTCTCTGTGGAGTTTACATGTTCTCGTTATGCATCACAGATGTGATGCTGAGCCTGGTTCTCATCACCGTGTTTACCCACGCACGGCTCCACCATCTACATCAGTTCTGTGGATCAGCTCATCGTCATCGTTTGTTTGTTACGTTGAAAGTATATTGTGGAGCCGTGGAGAAAGTTACGTCTCATCCAGGATGTGATGTCTTTAAGACAAGCCTGGAGTTTCTAATAATGATGAGTTTCATCTGATTCAATTGAGAGATAAAGCTGTGTATCATCTGCATAGCAATGGAAATGTATATCATATCGCTGATATGTTACCTAGTGGAAGCATATATAATGTAAGAGTATTGGTCCCAGAACTGAACCTTGTGGAACTCCATGATTAACTCTGGCATGTGCTGAGGAGAGATATTAACATGAACAAAGTTTGGGTTCTGTCTGATAGGTAAAATTTAAACCAACATAGCGCCATTTTTTTAATCCCAAAAAACACTTTCCAGTTTCTGCAGCAGTAGATGATGATCCACTGTATCAAAGGCTGCACTGAGATCTAAGATCACCAGAACTGAGACCAACCCTCTGTGAGGCTAAGAGGAGATCATGGTTTCTTTTACTAAGGCAGTCTATGTGCTGTGATGGCTCTAAAGCCAGACTGAAAGCTCTCGTATAAATTGTTCCTATGTAGGTGATCATATTGTTGACCTACGATGACTTTTTCAAGAATTTTGGAGATAAAAGCGAGATTAGATATTGGTCTGTAATTGGACAAGTCACTTGGATCAAGGGTTGTTTTTTTAAGGAGATTTGATTACAGCGGTTTTAGAGGCCTGTGGTACATAACCTGTTACTAGAGATGTGTTATTCTAGTTTATCATATTAGTGCTATTAGTGGAAAAAATTTTAAATAGTGGAGTTGGGATTGGATCTAAAAGACAGGTTGTTGGTTTAAGCACTAACTGACTACTGAGTCAGTTCAGATCGACCAATTGGAGTGAAACTCTGTAAATAAAAGCTGCATGTTGGGGATATTTCAGGAACTGCTTTGTTTAAGAAATTATTGAGCACTCCTGCAGGGAGGACATTAGCTTTGTTTCTAATTGTTAGAATTTTATCAGTAAAGAAGTTGATGAAGTCATCACTGCTCAGGTTGACAGGAAGAGAGGGTTCGACGAGAGCTGTGGGCTTTGGTGAGCCTGGCTACAGTGTTGAATAAAACTGAGGAGTATTTTTTCATTTTCCTCTATTAAAGTTGAGTAATACAAAGTTCTAGCTCTGCGAAGAGCTTTTTTTTATAAGCTAACAAACTCTTTCTCCAGGCAGTATGAACTTCAACCATGTTTGAAGAAAGCCACCTCCTTTCCAATTTTTGCGATGACTATTTAAAAGATGCAATTCATAATTATACCAGGGGCAACCCTTTTTTGACATAACGTCTTCTTATTTAACGGAGCAACAGCATCCAGGGCTGTGTGCATTGACAACATTGCACTGTTGATAAGATGATCTATTTTTTATTGTCGTTAGACATAGATAGCTACTCTTTGTTGAGATATCATATGGATCAGAGGTAAGCAATGATGGAACTAAATCTTTAAATCTCGCTACAGCCTTTTCAGACAGTGATCTACTATAGTGTACTCTTCTCTCAGAGTTTAAGCAGGCTGATATTTTTAATTCAAAGGATTACCGGAAGTGATCTGAAAGAATAGGATTTTGAGGATATATTGTCAGATGGTCAATATCTAAATGATGTGTTAGAACAAGGTCCAGAGCATGATTAAGATAATGAGTTGGTTTGTTTACATGTTGTGTAAAGCCGACTGAATCTAATAGTGAGATAAATAATTTATTTAGGCTGTTGTTTTCATCATGAACATGAATGTTAAAGTCATCTACTATGATAGCTTTATCAGTGCTCAGCACCAGATCAGTGAGAAACTCAGAAAATTCAGAGAGAAACTCAGAATATGGACCAGGAGGACGGTAAACTGTAGCCAGTAAGATGGTTTTTCTATTTTGTTTTTGGGATTACGAATTTCAAGAGAAAGGCTTTCAAATGAATTGTGGTTACGTTTGGTTTTTGGGGATGATTGATAAGCTCGAGTGAAAAACTGCTGCCACTCCCCCTCCCTGACCAGGGGAATATGGTGGTCATTATAGCTGGGAGGGAGGGCTGGCTTCATTAAGAGCAACAAAATCTTCATTTTTGAGCCAGGTCTCAATGAGGCATAATAATAATAATAATAATATAATAAATAATAATAATAATAATAATAATAATAATAATAACAATAATGATGCCGACCCACCAGAGCATTAATTCGGCCAGCAGAATGATTTATATAACAATTGCAGTAAAAACATTTTTCCTCCTCAACTCATCAAGGGCCACGTTCAACTTCAATATCAAATAATTCAAGCTTTGCTTGTTTAAAAAACTATAAGAATTTGACCACAATTGGCATTAATTGATGCAAACAACAGGCTTTTACTTCATACACTGTTTTTCCAGTCATTTTCTCTTTCAAATGAAAGGCCTTGATATTAACACATGTGCATTAGTCATTTAGTAAATTACAAATATATAACTGGTGGAATATCTTGACTGATGCAGAATTTTATAATTCGGCCTTAAAGGTGCCATATGTAAGTTTTTTTTTTTTGGTGTTATTTGGTCAAAAATCTAAAATCATCTTTGAGCATCTAATAATCCAAAGTAATCCAATTCTGAGTGGACAGTGAATCTCTTCTCCTTCTCTTGGCTGTAAAAGAGCTTTAGAAATACAGGAGTGCGACACTGGACCTCGGTTAATCAGAGATCTTTCTACCAACAGAACCATCCCATGAGCTGTTTTATGCACTACTATTGCTGCTCAAGCTGCTCGTCAAGTCTATGCACGTTCACAATCTGAGAGTAGAGAAATGTGATATATAGATGAGGTGTGAAGCGTCTCACGATTCTACAAGCTGCAGCTTTAAGTAAGATGTTTCTACTTTTTGTCCAATAGCTTTTATTACTCTGATCAACATGAGCTCAAAGAACCTCACGTTGCTTTCATTGGATCTTTTTTACACTTTTATTGAACTGTTGCACAGCAATGCATCGTCATCTCCAAAACCGTCCATTCCACACTGGGAGCATAAAAATATCCAAAATATCAACATCCTGCCAAAAATGTTTTCAAGACATATACAACACTTCACTATACAGATTCTTATTGTTTAAAGTAAAGAAATGTAGAAATTTCAAACCAAAATAAAACAAACTGAACCCAGCTAAACCCAACAGAACTTTTCAACTAAATCCAACTGAACTAAACCAAAAGGAACTAAACTAAACCAAACTAAACTAAACCAAACTGACTCAAACTAAACCCAACTGAACTAAACTTAACCAAATCAAACTAAACCCAACTAAATTAAACCAAAATTAACTAAACTGAACTGAACTAAACAATGCCCCAAAAATTAGTGTGGGTGGGATTACATGCGTGTTATTCAAATGTTAGACCATCTGTCATGGTTCGGTGTAGGTGTGGACCCAAATGCAGAGAAAGATGGAGGCAGAATGCAGGAACCAGTCCATGTTTATAAACGTAACTTAAATCCAAAATCACACAAGGAGGACACGAGGAGGGTTGACAATACACATCGACCATAATCCATCAGCCATACTGTGTCCAAGCACTCAGCTAAATAGTGGGGGAAGCTTGATTGGGAACAGGCCACACCTGGGTGGAAAACATGACGTAGCTAATCAGTCAGAAACCAAGCACACAGACATCACTGGGGGCGGAGCCACAACAGGAACACCTGAAACACAAAGACAAGAGTTAAACACAGGAGGCCAGACTCAAACAGAATAACTGAAAGGACCACATGGTCTAAATAACAAAACTAAACAGAACCTGACATCATCAGCGTGTCATCAGTGTACACGTGTTTATTATATTTGAAAAATCTATTCAAAGTTAGAACTACTTCAGTAATCAAAGCTATCCTTCTGCATTATTTCAGTTTCTTATATCACTGCTCATTTCATAATATTGTCAAAAAGAATGTGTAAAACATAAATAAGTTATAACATCCCCCCCATGCTGTACTTTATTGCCCATTATTTAAAACCCAATATTGAAAATGACCTTTCCGTTTCTATTTCTTATTCATTTTAAGTTTCTTAAATTGTCTTTTCAGAACTTGAAGAGCATTTTCGACTTTTTCCTCCAGCACTCAGCCATGCGCTCATATTTAATATATCGTGAATCTCCGTTCAGCTGCTTCAAAATCCCAATAGTATGGATTTACCCTTCAGGATCAGACACAAAACACAATTTTGAATGAGTTGGTAAAGTAAAATAGTATTGATCCCGTTTTAAATGCCTATAACTTATCCACGTGTCAGGAACAGAATGAGGTTGAAATCGTGTGTTTTCCCTTATGATCCAGTGCATTGGACATGACCCAGCAGCAGCTTTGTGAGTCCTCTGCTCCATCTGCTCCTGACTGACACCTCCATTCACCTTTAAGTGCTGCCTGCA